>NC_064767.1:40312621-40462621 GCF_011397635.1 Epinephelus fuscoguttatus | reverse complement strand
TATACATATGTGACAATAATCATATGTGTATAATGACAGTAGAAGTATGGCACACACAGACAGACAGACACCCACACTCACTCCACTCCTTGTCCCCCCCCCCTCTCTCTCTCTCTCTCTCTCTCTCTCTCTCACTCTCTCTCCGTCCCCTCTGTCCTCTTTCTCCCTTCTCTCCCTCTCTGCATGTCGCTAACTCGGCTGTCTATGTCTGTCTGTCTGTGTGTGTCATACTTCTACTGTTATTATACACATATGATTAGTGTCACATATGTATACAATCAGATTTTAATTCAACATTTGTAGGTCTTACTATATATTTGTGTCTGTTTGCTGCACTTAGATCCTCACAACAGCCAATACCCATCACTCAAGCTTTCACTAGGTTACATGATTGCAAATGAATATGGATGTGTTGTTTGATCATCACACATGTCAAAGTTTCATTAGGTCACATGGCTTATGTCTACATGTTTCAAAATATACGCTCACACCACCTTCATAAGAAACCTTTACAGTTCTTAAAATTAAGTTTGACTTATGATTCTGGCTATTGTGGTACAACATGTGGAAAGTATATATTAATATCTGATACTATACATATGTGACAATAATCACATGTGTATATTAACAGTAGAAGTATGGCACACACAGACAGACAGAGACACAGACACACACTCCACTCCCTGCCCCCCCGTCCTCTTTCTCCCTTTTCTCCCTCTCTGTATGTGGCTAAGTCGGCCGTCTATGTCTGTCTGTCTGTCTGTGTCATACTTTACTGTGTCATACTTTACTGTTATTATACAAATATGATAAGTGTCACATATGTATACAATCAGATATTAATTCAACATATTATACTATAATTGCCAGAATTATAATTATAACATTATTACTTTTATTAATGTTGTTGTAAGCTACATTATGTACAATAAACATTTCAGAGCTGCTCTGACAGATTGACAGTCTGATCCTTGTGCACAGTGTCATTAAAACAAATAAATATAAAAACGACAGAGGTTTGATTTGAGCTGAGGATAATTCATGCAGGGTAATATTTGAACGTTAAGACAAAAAGTGATGTTCAAAGAAATGACTGATCTGCATAAATTCAGTAACTTAAGACAGTCCTGAGTAACAAAGAAATATGCAGCAGGTTAACTTCTGTCACAGCGGTGCCTGGATCGTGTGACGTGTGAGGTTGTGTTGCTGCTGTATTGTGAAATGACTCCTGCTGATTCTGTTAACATTAGTCATTAGTCAAACTCAGCTCAGTACGTGGTCATTAATTAGCATAACAATGGCTTCACTCTGACAGACACTGGCCTGTGTGTGTTTGTGTGTGTGTGTTGTTTGATCATCGCACATGTCAAAGCTTCATTATGTCACATGGCTTACGTCTGCAACTTGAGCCGGGGGACGACGGCGGGGGGCCGAGGTCCCTCCCAACGCTGCTTGGCAGCTTTAATTATTAGGGTTCTAACCCCAAAGGGGTAGAACCCTTCTAAGATTGTACCGGTTTATTATTATTAGGGTTCTAACCCCGAAGGGGTAGAACCCTTCTAAAATTGTACCGGTTTATTATTATTATTATTATTATTATTATTAATATTATTGTTATTATTATTATTATTATTATTTTTTGTTGTCTGCCGCTGGAGCTCAAATTCCCGTGAGCTGGAATGAGCCAGAAACCTGAAACTTGGCCCAATGATTGGAAATGATGTGCATCAACTTTTATTAAAATATGAGCCCAGTCGGCCACATGGTGGCACTGTAATTAAGGCTTAAAAATGACTTTTTTGGGAGGCCACGCCCCTCACACCATAAGTCTGATTGACTTGAAATTTGACACAGGTCCAGCTCAATGTGCTCTACAAAAAAGCCTCAAGGACCATTAAGCTCCGCCTGACTAGATTTTTTGCTAATTTGCATAATTTGAAAAACAGTAAAGTGACATAAACTTTTACAATTTTGACTCCATCAACACCAAATTTGGTACACGGCTTTGGGGGATGACAAGACACATTTCTATTACAAATGAGCCAGATTGGTCAAAAAACATGGCCGCCACGGACCAATGAATCTTTGCTGTGGGCGGAGCTTAGAATTGATTGGCCATAACTCCCACACCCTTTGACCTATCATCACCAAACTTGGTGGGTAGGTCCACAATGAGACTTGGAAGCTGCCTACCAAAGCATTTTGAGCTCAACCTGTAGGGGGCGCTATAAATGCCACACATCTGTATCTCAAAGACCATTGGATGGAATTTCACCAAATTTGGTATGCATGCTCTAGGGGTGGCTATTAAGTAATATCTTGAGTGCCATGTTGCTAGATGAAAGTGGGCGTGGTCTATTCGTCATTAACCGTCATAATTTGCGTTTTATTAATTTATGACCAGCTGGAAGGACCTAGGGACATGAAACGTGGTACATGGACAATAAATGCCATCCAACTACTGCTCAAAAAATTTGGTCCCAATCGGCCTCATGGGGGCGCTATAATTATCTCCAGATTTCTCCCAAAATGATCATGATCATGGAACTGTGATTGCTAAAACATTAAAATACCTATTGAAACTTTGAAATACGCATCAACAGGTAAAATTTCAATTTATGTTTTGATGTTCAAATGGAGTCTCTATGTGAAAGTATACCACAAATGTTATTAGCATGTAGGCGAGCTGAAAACCCAATTTCAAGAAATGTGTGACTTGGAAAGAGTATGTATTGCTTGGAGCTTTCAGGGACAGAGTGGGGAACGTCTTGCACAACGGCAGATGAGGGTCACGGTGGGTGGTGAGGGTCACGGTGGCTGGTTTGGGGCGGCACACGTTAGAACCCGCAGATTGCCGCTCGCGGCTATATTTATTATTTTTTGTTGTCTGCCGCTTGAGCTCAAATTCCCGTGAGCTGGAATGAGCCAGAAACCTGAAACTTGGCCCAATGATTGGAAATGATGTGCATCAACTTTTATTAAAATATGAGCCCAGTCGGCCACATGGTGGCGCTGTAATTAAGGCTTAAAAATGACTTTTTTGGGAGGCCACGCCCCTCACACCATAAGTCTGATTGACTTGAAATTTGACACACAGGTCCAGCTCAATGTGCTCTACAAAAAAGCCTCTGGGACCATTAAGCTCCGCCTGACTAGATTTTTTGCTAATTTGCATAAATTGAAAAACAGTAAAATGACATAAACTTTTACAATTTTTACTCCATCAACACCAAATTTGGTACACGGCTTTGGGGGATGACAAGACACATTTCTTTTACAAATGAGCCAGATTGGTCAAAAAACGTGGCCGCCACGTACCAATGAATCTTCGCTGTGGGCGGAGCTTAGAATTGATTGGCCATAACTCCCACACCCTTTGACCTATCATCACCAAACTTGGTGGGTAGGTCCACAATGAGACTTGGAAGCTGCCTACCAAAGCATTTTGAGCTCAGCCTATAGGGGGCGCTATAAATGCCACACATGTGTATCTCAAAGACCATTGGATGGAATTTCACCAAATTTGGTATGCATGCTCTAGGGGTGGCTATTAACTAGTATCTTGATTGCCATGTTGATAGGTGAAAGTGGGCGTGGCCTATTCGTCATCAACCGTCATAATTTGCGTTTTATTAATTTATGACCAGCTGGAAGGACCTAGGGACATGAAACGTGGTACATGGACTATAAATGACATCCAAATACTGCTCAAAAAATTTGGTCCCAATCGGCCTTATGGGGGCGCTATAACATAGAGTGTAAAGCTTGAAATGCTCTGCCCGCCGCACCACAAGGGCTATTGACTTGAAATTTTACACACACATCCTCCTGATAGTCCTCTACAAAAAAGCCTCTTGCACCATGAATGCCGCCCTTGCAGAATTTTTGCTAATTTGCATAATTCGAAAAACAGTAAAATGACATAAACTTTTACAATTTTGACTCCATCAACACCAAAGTTGGTACACGGCTTTGGGGGATGACAAGACACATTTCTATTACAAATGAGCCAGATTGGTCAAAAAACATGGCCGCCATGGACAAATGAATCTTCGCTGTGGGCGGAGCTTAGAATTGATTGGCCATAACTCAAACACCCTTTGACCTATCATCACCAAACTTGGTGGGTAGGTCCACAATGAGACTTGGAAGCTGCCTACCAAAGCATTTTGAGCTCAGCCTATAGGGGGCGCTATAAATGCCACACATCTGTATCTCAAAGACCATTGGATGGAATTTCACCAAATTTGGTATGCATGCTCTAGGGGTGGCTGTTAACTAATATCTTGAGTGCCATGTTGATAGGTGAAAGTGGGCGTGGCCCATTTGTCATTAACCGTCATAATTTGCGTTTTATTAATTTATGACCAGCTGGAAGGACCTAGGGACATGGAACGTGGTACATGGACTATAAATGACATCCAAATACTGCTCAAAAAATTTGGTCCCAATCGGCCTTATGGTGGCGCTATAACATAGAGTGTAAAGCTTGAAAGGCTCTGCCCGCTGCACCACAAGTGCTATTGACTTGAAATTTTACACACACATCCTCCTGATAGTCCTCTACAAAAAAGCCTCTTGCACCATGAATGCCGCCCTTACAGAATTTTTGCTAATTTTAATAATGTTAAAAACAGTAAAATGAATGAGCTTTTGAAATATTTGTGCTATCAACACCAAACTTGGTATGAGGCATCGGGGGACCGAGACACTCATTTCTATTATAAATGAGCAAGATCGGACGAAAAACACGGCTGCCGTCAAGCAAAGTGTCGTTGGAAAGGGCGGTGCTTAGCGAATATCGGCTGTAAAATGTTAACCGTTTTTCCCATCGTCACAAAACTGGGTAAATATCATCAGAAGGGGACCAAGAAGACACCCAAAAAAAGATTTTGAGATTGGCACATAGGGGGCGCTACTGCCATTCCCAGATATTCCCGTTTTTTTCCCAAACCGTTTTCCCATTGAAAATGAATTACGGAATCTTCAAAAATCACAAAATTTCAAACTGTAACTACCGATTCATACTTTCAGCTAGAAACTCCATTCAGACTGGAAAATATTCAGCAATTCCTTGACTTTTTACATATGATTCAACTTTTCAATCCCATTCAAACTTTCCAAAAATATTCAGTGTTTTCTGAAACTTGGTTATAATGGAAGTCAAAGAGAAAATCCTTCAAACTCACTCATCTTCACCCACACTTCACGAACTCATACATTCACGTAGAAACTCCATTCCAACTCTGAAATGTTGACATTGCCATCGACTTTCAGTGACTGATTCATATTTTCCATATCTCTTTTAGTTTTTCTACACCAGCTGTTTAAAAATCATGAAATTTTCAGCCCTTCTCAGAATTTATAATGGGTGTGTATTGCGTGGAATGTTGAGAGTTAGAGTGGGTGATGCCATCGCTAGAGTGCACAGCACCTCTGAAATCATCAAGAAATTTTCTCTTAAACTCGCTGGTGTGGCCACATCGTTCACTCTACATACACAAATTGCACACCAAATTGTAGGAAAAGCCGTTACGGTCGCAGAGGTGCGACTGCTGAAGAAAATGGATTTAGGGTTTTGGCTGCAGGTGATTGGCTGAATCAACTCCAGCCGTTCGGCCAATCGTCTGTGTGTCACAGCACAGTCAAATTTGAATATTTCAGCAACCTGACTTCTTTGCAGTTAAAGCCTCATCATACAGAGGTAATTACATATGTGTCAGTCTGCCTGTCTGGGTCTGTCTGTCTCTGTCTTTCTGTGTCCATCTTGGACATTTTAGACTGCAGTCTTTTTTAGCTGTTAAGTTAAGCTGGTTTTTCTATCTGTAAGTGGACAAGTGGACACACAGACAGACAAACAGATTCACACATACACAAACGCGCGACAGCACGTGAACATACACACATTCAGGCATGCACACACAGACAGTCACACAGTGATACATTTACTGCTATTAATAATTAGCATATTGGTATGGGGATACTAGTTGACAGCGAGCATCAGGTACACTCAAAATTTCATGTGAAAATTTTCTAGTTCATTCATTCACTCATTCATTCATTCTTGAAAATGAAAATTTCATTCATGAAAATTTCAAATGCTCTGCAGAGATCAGATGAAGGCCACAGGATTTGTTTAAAGCCAATTTCCCAATTGCGTAACTTATATCATCAGGCCTTATGACCACATTATCATGAGATACATTGCCAACAGTAAAAACATCACTTTTAACACAGTTAAAAAGCTCCATGTAATGTCTTCTCCATAATTCCATAATATTTACACTGCCACTTAGCCACTCCATACTGGAGGACAAAGGTATTTTACTATGATTCATAATCTTGACTTCATTCCAAAAATCATTAACATCATTTTGTTGCATCTTCCTAGCTAATGCATTTGCTTTCAGATGGAGTCTCTATGTGAAAGTATACCACAAATGTTATTAGCATGTAGGCTAGCTGAAAACCCAATTCCAAGAAATGTGTGACTTGGAAAGAGTATGTATTGCTTGGAGCTTTCAGGGACAGAGTGGGAGTGCAAGTGGTCTTGCACTACGGTAGATGAGGGTCACGGTGGGTGGTGAGGGTCACGATGGCTGGTTTGGGGCGGAACAGGTTAGAACCCGCAGATTGCCGCTCGCGGCTATATTTATTATTATTATTATAGTTTTTCTCTATTTTTATTTTTTCCGTTGGTAAAAGTGATGCTGCAGGCTAAACCGTGCAAGGGAGGGTGGTGCCATTTGGAGGGTTGGTCCAGACCCCTGCACGTACCTCAGACACATAAAATGACATAGGTCCGTCAGCAGGGGGTGCTATAACCAAGGTCAACGCGTTTTGGGCTATAACTCCCACACTGTATGTCACACATTCAACAGCCTCATATCCCCAGATTCTCTGAATAGTGCTGAATTACCTGGGCTGGGCCACGCCCATTTCCGCCTATAGTTTTTTTTCACAAAATCATGAAAACTGGAAAACCTGCTTTTTTAAACTCCTCCTTGGGATTTTGTCCGATCGGCGTGAAACTTGGCACAGACAGTCGTCAGCTGGACCTGATCTAAAGTTATCAAATGAATTTTGTTACAAAAATGCACAAATTATTAACACACAAATACATTTTGCTAGCTACCTATAAAAACGCGAACTGTTGCATATCTCAGTCAAAATAAATGCTAACAACACTAAATCTGAGATCCTTGCTTGGCATGTGACTCTGAGGGTATGAGCCAAATTTGACTAATGTTGGCCACTAGGGGGCGCTGCAAATATGGGAAATTTATATCTCTCAAATGGCAGCACCGATTTATACGACATTTGGTGAGTATGATGCTGGTTCACTCCTGACCATAACTTGAAGTTTATCACAACTGGTCAAAGTGGGCATGGCTTATTACAAGATCAACAACAAACATTTATTTTTACACTGAGGGCTTTGAAATTCACAGGGTATATATAGAATAGCACACAGACCACCCATACCAAAAATTGTGTGTCTACTCCACTAGGTGGCGCTATAACGGAGGCAAACGCGTTTTGGCCTGTAACTTCCACATTTTAAAACACATCTTCATAAACTTTATATCCACGTGTTCCCTAAATAGAGTTGCATCTTCTGACATAGGCCACGCCCACTCCCACTGCATATGTCTCTTAGTAAGTCACTACACATCAAAAACCTAATTTTTCAAACTCCTCCGAGTGTTGATGCTCCATCTGCATGAAACTTGACATTAAATCTCCAGACTTGCCTGATGAAAAGTTAACAAAAGAATTTTACTACTCAAAAATATGCAGTAGTTATAAATAAACATTTTTTTTTCTGCTACCTAAAAAACACATACCGGTGCATATTTTTGTCAAAGTAAAAGCTATCAACGTCAAACTCAAGTCACTTGTTTCAGACATCAACCAGAGGCTCTGGGCCAAATTTGCCACAAATTAACCGGTAGGGGGCGCTATAAACAGACACCCAGGGGCTGAGTTGCGCAGGGAGGCTTGGCCCCCGTTCATAACTGCTTGCAGTTCTAGTTTATTATTATTATTATTATTATTATTCCTCCAAATGAATTGCCTTTTTGGGAGGCTTAACATACCCGAAAACTCATGAAACTTTGCACACATCACATCTCTCACTCCAGGACCTACAAAAAAGCCTCTTGGAGACATGCTCTAAACCCAACAGGAAGTTGGCCATTTTGAATTTACCGTGCAATTTTGATGCATTTTGGGCCATTTCCAGGGGTCATAAATGAACGAACTAGTCCTAGGGATTTCATCCGATTGACTTCAAACCATGGTCTGTCCCATCCCAAGACCTTGAAGATTGAAAAGTTATCAAAAGCTTGAGTTTTCATCAATGCGTGTGACCATGGGATGGCATCAAAGTTAGGGGTCTCACCACTAAACAGGAAGTAGTTTATAACTCCAGCATACATGGTCCAATCTTGCTTCACAGGATTGATGACAGTCCCGCCCTGAACACATCTACATGTCAATAATTAGAGATAAACATAGCGCCCCCTACTGGCAATGGGAAATGTCATGTTTTACACTTTAATGTATATCTCCTACAGACTTGACCAGATCCACTTCAAACTTGGTGAAAAAAGTCATAAGACGTTGATGCCGCTTTATTGTGGAAACTGTGAGTTTTCGTCGAAGGGCGTGGCCACAGCCTGGCGGCGAACTTTGATGTTTCGCTGTGATGATAAACATTGCTGTAACTTGACTCCACATGGGAATATCTTTTGCCAAAACTTCACACATATGATGACAGTCCAGCCCTGAACACATCCACAGAGGAATTTTGAATCACCGCCATAGCGCCACCTTCTGGCAACAGAAAGCTACTTTATACATTCTTTGATGTCCCGCTTCTAGCAGGTTAATCAGACCCACCTCAAACTTGCTGGTCTAAGTCCTTAGACCTTGATGATGCTTAAAAATGAAGCTTTTGAGTTTTTATCAAACGCTGTCACCATGGCGCCGCCTTGTTCGCCATTAAACATGATGTTGTTTTGAAGGGACAAGGGATGCTTGAAAACTCACCAAACGTGGCATACACATCACAGGTCACAAGTCCTGTTGTCTGATGTGATTTTTGTGCTTTGATGCACCAAGATGGCTCAACAGCGCCCCCTAGAATATTTCAATTAAGCAGCCCCCAAAGCTGGTTTGACCTGCATGTGTGAAACTTGGTAGGCACCTGTAACACTCTATTACGTACAAAAAAGCCTCTTGGAGCCATGCTCCAAACCCAACAGGAAGTCCGCCATTTTGAATTTACTTGTGTCATTTTTGTGCATTTTTGCCCATTTCCAGGGCTTGTAAATTAACGAACTTGTCCTACAGATTTAATCAGATTGGCTCCAAACTTGGTGTATGTAAGCGTGACTACGTTGTGACCAAAAGTTATCACAGGATTTGCCCAATGTTGAATGGCGTGCCCGCTGCCGAGCGTTGAATCTTGAGGTCTCGCCATGAAAAACGAAATTGCTGTAGCTTTGGCATAAATGGTCCTGTCTTCACCAAACTTCACATGATTCATATTAGTCCCGCCCTGAACACATTTTCATTACCATATTTCCTGATACTCATAGACCCACCTAGTGTCGAAAGGAAGTACTTCTTATCAGACACTTATCTTTGGATTAACCTGGAATTTCAGTGCTGTGGTCTATATTTGATGTACACGAACATGACATATCATTAGTGTCTGTGTGTGCTGCAGAGGGTTTACTTTTGATGTCTTGCCATGAAACAGGAAATTGCTATAAATTTGGAGTAAATGGAACGTTGTCCACCAAACTTGACATGATTCATATTTGTCTCACCCTGAACACATTTATATGACAATATTCCGTGATAGTCATAGCGCCACCTAGTGGTGAAAGGAAGTACTTCTTACCAGACACTTATCTTTGGATTCACCTGAAATTTCAGTGCTGTGGTCTATATTTGATGTACACAAACATGACGTATCATTAGTGTCTACGTGCGCTGCAGAGGGTGTACTTTTGATGTCTCGCCATGAAACAGGAAATTGCCATAAATTTGGAGTAAATGGTCTGTTGTCCACCAAACCTGACATGATTCACATTTGTCCCACCCTGAACACATTTATATGACAATATTCCGTGATAGTCATAGCGCCACCTAGTGGTGAAAGGAAGTACTTCTTACCAGACACTTATCTTTGGATTAACCTGAAATTTCAGTGCTGTGGTGTGTATTTGATGTACACAAACATGACATATCATTAGTGTCTATACGTGCTGCAGAGGATTTAATTTTGAGGTCTCCCCATGAAACAGGAAATTGCTATATTGTTGCCGTAAATGTTCTTATCTCCATCACACTTCATATGATTCATATTAGTCCTGCCCTAAAAACATTTATATGACCATATCTCATGATACTCATAGTGCCACCTAGTGGTGACAGGAAGTAGGTCTCAAACACTTATCTTTTGATTTATCTTAAAGTTAAATGCTCTGGTGTATATTTGATGTATAAAAACATAATGTATAATTACTGCGCTCTCCAACTCCCTCTAGTGAAAAGAGGAAGTGATACAAAATGTGAAATATGTCATTCCAGCACTGTATCAGGGATATGCCAAGTCACTCCTGCATGCGATGTCTAACTTTGACAGAAATGAATTGACATGTCAGAAGACGTCCTGCCAGCCCCCCCGAGTTGCGTGAAGGTGCGAGGGCCCGTTCATCGCTGCTTGCAGCTTTAATTTTTATTATTATTATTATTATTATGATTATTATTACGAACATTTAATCCCCAATTTTGCCCCTTTCCCAAATTGAAAAACTCACCGAATTTGGCACACGGATTTGGTCGGCGAAAAATTTGATATTTCGGCAATGTTCTATGTGGACGGGGCCAAATGGCGATCTAGCGCCCCCTAGAAAATTTCTTGCCTCGAGCCCCGCCTGTGAGTTTAACCTACACGCATGAAAATTGGTGGGCTCATAGAACATGCCAAGACGCACAAAAAATCCTCTTGGAGCCATGCCGTAAACCCAACAGGAAGTCAGCCATTTTGATTTGAATTGTTTACATGTTTGAACGAACTTGTCCTAGGGATTTTGTTCGATCCTCCTGACCTGATCAGCGACATTTTGTGGCCACATGACGATCAAGTTCATGAATCTCCACAGTGACACATGTGTCCTGTCATGTTGCAGGCTGAAGCGGTGGCGGTGGCGACTTGTCATCCTTCGCCACGGAACATCAACTTGGTATAAATCCTTCATGCATTGTCCGATTTGCTCGAAATTTCACGTGTGATGAGGGTCCACCCCTGAACGCACCTGCTCACATATGGTTACGCTCGCAGCGCCACCTGGTGGAAACAGGAAAAACAGGAAATGCCCTATTATACATTGACATTGTCCGATTTGCTCGAAACTTCACGTGTGATGACGGTCCACCCCTGAATGCACCTGTCTGGTTACGCTCGTAGCGCCACCTGGTGGATGAATGAAACATTGCGTTCTTTTGCTCCTGCGAGGTTTTTTCTCCATTCTCGCTTCGCGCCACAGCACCCATGTGCCTCAGGCCCCCGCAGTTACATGGGGGAGTGAGGGCCCAATCACAGCGGCTTGCAGCCTTAATTTATTCATTTATTTTCTTCCGCCAAAATGATCGCATTTTTCACTGCCTGAACATACCCCAAAACTCACCAAACTTGGAAGAGAAGTCACACCTGTCAAAAATTTTTATAATCTATTGTCCTCCTGAATTTCCACCACTAGGTGGCGCTATTATTAAGGAAAGTGCGTTTTGGCTCATAACTCCCATATACTTTGTTGCACATTCAAAAACCTTATATCCATGCCTTCAGTGAATTGAGCTGAATCTTGTGGTATAGGCCAGTCCCATTTCCGCCTACCTTTTCTTTCCGCAAATTCGCATTGGCATCAAACTTTGCACACAGCATCTGTGGACCCTCCCGACAAAAAGTTATTAAAATAATTTCGATAGTCCAAACAATACTCAAGTTATTAAATAACAACTTCCTGCAGATTTAGTACAAAACAGAAAGTGCTGCATATCTCCACATTGGTGTATCCGAATGACATGAAACTCAGTTCCTTCCTTCCCCATGAGCACCTGAGCACCTCTGTGCAAAATTTCAGGTGATGACCACCAGGTGGCGCTCTTTAAATTGAAGTATTTTATATCTCCACATCGGTTGCTCAGATTAACACGAAACTTGAAACAATTATTGTCAATGCCCTCCTGAGGATATCTGACGAGGGACTTACCGATCTGCCACTAGGTGGCGCTGTGGTGGCAGTCTAATTTAATATTTGGCACTGTGCCAACACCATAACACTTATGGAAATGAAATTGATAGGGGTGGTATAGACTGGCCCCTGTAACTTACACACCAAAAATGACCAGCAGGTGGCACTATTTTCAATGCAAAAGCGTTTTTGGCCCACAACTCCCACATAACATGTTGCACATTTTGAAACCTTATATCTCAGTGTTCCCTGAATTCAGCTGAATTGTGTGATGTAAGACACGCCCACTTTTGCATTAAATTTCCATTTGCAAAATCGCAAACAATGAAAAACCTACTATTTCGAACTCCTCCTGGGCGATTTGACTGTTTTGCACCAAACTTTGCATGAAGCATCTGTGGACCGTCCTGACAAAAAGTTATTAAAAGAATTTTGATAGTCCAAAAAACACCCAAAATATAAAACAACAAATTCCTGCACATTGTTTTCAAAACAGACAGTCTTTCATATCTTGACCAAATACAGTCCGATTACCACAACACTTTTGCTAATTGTGTTCCATGGCCCGATGAGGGTTTGTGCAAAATTCGGTGCAAATCGGGCAATAGGTGGCGTTCTGGTGGCAGTCTAATTAGTGTGAATGGAACTAAATTGGAAAATCTTCAAATCCTCTTCAAAACTCATCGACTTTCAACCTCTTCTTGTCCCTCATACTTTGAGCGAGAGACACCATGTCAACTTTCAAAGAGTCAGAAGACCTTGAACTATTGGGCATGTATTCAGCTTCTACTTTTTGGAAAAATACATACATGGGTTGGGTGCTACCTGTATACTGGAAATGTAAGTAAGTTTATTTTTTAATTTATTACAGCTGACAAGACATCTAGGTGCAAGCCCCCCGACGCGCGTGGACGGTGAGGGTCTATTCATCGCTGCTTGCAGCTTTAATTATTATTAGGGCCCAAGCGGCAACAAAGTCGTCCGAGGACCCTATTGAAATCGCGCTGTTTATTATAATTATGATTATTATTATTATTGCGACATTTCGTGCCCCAATTTCGCCCCTTTCCCAAATTTCAAAATGCTTCTAACTTTCCACATTCGTCCGGCCGCATCCGAAATTCAATATTTTTGGATGGTTGCACATGGCCGACGCGAAATGCCCTATTATACATTTACATTTATTATACATTGACATTGTCCGATTTGCTCGAAACTTCACGTGTGATGACGGTCCACCCCTGAACGCACATGCCCATATCTGGTTACGCTCTTAGCGCCACCTGGTGGATGAACGAAACATTTCGTTTTTTCGCTCCTGCCAGGTTTTTTCTCCCTTCTCGCTTCGTGCCACAGCCCCCGCATGCCTCAGACCCACACAGTTGCATGAGGGAGCGAGGGCCCGATCACAGTCGCTTGCAGTTTTAATTATTATTATTATTGTTCCGACATTTCATGCCCCAATTTCGCCCCCTTTCCCAAATTTCAAAATGCCTCTAACATTCCACATTCGTCCACGGATCCGAAATTCTATATTTTTGGATGGTTGCACATGATCGACGCAAAATGCCGAAATAGCGCCCCCTACAAGTGTTCAAAAACCCTTCCCCTTGGGGTTAGTTTGTCATAGGCAAACGGAATTTGGTACGCACATGTATCATACCAAGATGCACAAAAAAGTCTCCTGACGTCATGGTAAAATCCCAACAGGAAGTCAGCCATTTTGTTTTGAATTTTTTCATTACGGCAATTTCCACAACTTAAATTTGAGCGAACTTATCCTAGGGATTTCGTCTGATCAACTTCAAATTGGCTACAGTTCATCCTGAGAAAATGCTGATCAAAAGCTATGAAAAGCTTTTCTCTATGTCAAGGGGCGTGGCCGCTAGGACATGACAAATTTTGGCGACTTTTGGTTTTCTTGCCATCGAATTTCAAACGGCTCTCCCGCCCACATACTTGATCTCAGCAGCTTCAAACTTGCTGGACATGATGATGGCTCCGCCCTGAATGGCCAGATATATTAATATCCCACCTTACTCATAGCGCCCCCCGGTGGTAACAGGAAGTGACCAGTTTTTTGGTATAATTGGTACATATGTGTATGTCGCACAGATGCACAAAAAAGTCTCTGCCACCAATGGTCTACTCCAAATAGGAAGTCGGCCATTTTGATTTAAACGTTTCATTTTGGTGGCAATTTTGTGATTTCGACAACTTTGTATTTTAATGAACTCCTCCTACAGATTTTGTCCAATCAACTTCAGATTTGGTACAGATCATCCTGAGACCATGCTGATCAGAAGTTATTAAAAGCTTTTCTCCATGTCAAGGGGCGTGGCCGCTATGGTGCCGCCCTTGCCATCAAATACGTTTGGCTTTTTGATGGTTTCAATGGCCTCATATCCTCATGAAAATTGATACACAGGTTAACAATGGCGAGCTCTTGCATCTGATACCTTTAATTGTCAGTGCCTGCTGTTTTTAGATCGGTGGGACAGAGCTGCCCCCTGAAATGGAGGTGAACAATACACCCCCCCCCTTTCCCTCAAAACTAATCAAATACACCATCAAATGACTCCAAAACAATCTAGTGGAAAGCACATGGCTTGCGCATTCCCCATGCTATGATATAATAATGTATAATTAAGTAACATTACGACACATGAAGCAAATACTCAGAACTACTTTCTTGAGTAGTTATTGCTTGCAGCCTTGCATTTGCGGTATGGTCAGCTGGACGCAGCAGAAAGTTTGAGAAAAGTTTACAGAGCGCTGTTGTAAATCATGGTTTTGACATGTATTGTAAAAGGTTGAGGTAACAAGCCGAAGACATGGAGCAGAGTGACGTTTCACGTAGTACCAACCAAAAATACGGACAGGATGAAACAATGGCTATTTGTGCTGGACATCGACCCCAACACGCCTGTGGAAACGGTCCGGAAAACGTTTGTTTACGCCAACTATTTTTTACCAGAGGACTGCACTGAAAGGATGAAGCACAGAAGCTCAGGAATGGTTCAAACACTTTTCTTGAAAGACACTATCACACCATCTGTTGGCATCACAAAACGAGCAGATGTGGTAAGTGATCGTTGTGTATTTTGCTCACCAATCCCTCTGCTGTAATGTTACCTTCATGTTGAGTAACATTAGCCTACAACCCAAGCAATGGTAAATAAGGCTAAAATGCAAATGTTGTTGTGGTTATGTTATAGATAAGTGCTTGCCCAGAGCATATAGTGAAGTGACTGGCATTACTTCTCATTGTTGGGAATAAACAGACTGCTAGGGAACATTTTATGTTGTTGTTCCCTCAGGAGTTGTGGTGATTTATGAGAATGGAGTTAGCATGTTCTCCCCGTGTTCCGGTGATTATTTTGAGGCGTACTCTCATCCCATCCCACCATCAACATACTGTATTTCCTCAATTTAAAACCGAGACCCTATTAGCAGCCGGCCTCTTTTAGTAACCGGGTCTAAAAAAAATTTTATTAAATAGACGCCGGCCTCTTCTATAAACTGGAGGTGGTTATTTGACGTTTTGGCATTTATAGAGCGCTAGACCCGGATTATACACACATACACAGAGACGCACATCCACACACACATAAACCGTCATCCAGGCACATGCGCAGCTGCACACTCTCAGCTGATTGTAAACAGATAAGATGGCGACAAGAAAACTTCAGTGTTAATTTAAAGCTAGAAGTTTTGAAATATTCCTAACAAATGTTGGGGGAATACACCGCGAGGCATATGAGGAGGGCAACAAGACCTTCACAAAAGGAGGGAACATGAGAGCAGCTGACAAACGCGCCATTGTGAGCTGGGTCTGAGCAGCCTGGGCATTGGTGGACGTGGACCTCATAAAGCGATCATTCAATGTGAGTGTAGTGGGTTTGCCCTGCACTGATCAGGGACGGTTGAACGGGGTCACAGACAGGAATACAGCGGAGGCTCACAGTGCTCTGCGGCGCAAGATAACAGCTTACCAGCGACCGTGAAGTCCGACTCAAGGTCCAGTAATTTCCTCTTTCGTTGGTGTCATGACTGCCCAGTAGTACCTGGACAACCGAGCCGTGGCGGCACACAGGTATGTGGCGTGTCAGAGGTTCCGTTCACATTTCTGTCTTTATGGCAGGTAACGGCCCACAAACCTCACCACACTTTAGGGACTGTTCTTTACAGTGGGTGGTTTGCCCAGGGCATAAAACTAGCCAGGACCGCCTCTGATAATTATGAATGTAGCCTAGTTTTAAAATTCATTTGTGGCATGTTGTCTTGTAAGGTGTGTGGCATCACGGTGGCTGCAGATGGGACAGAGGATGAGATGATTCACTGTTTCAAGGCAGGACAACTAGTACACTGTGCTGTAGTAAATAGTAAATAGTGGTGATTTACAAAAACACCAAAAACTATTTTTACTGTTAAAGTAAAGTTTGTTACTGTAAATAATACAGTACTTTATTTGTAATACTATATAGAAAATATACATTTTTACTGTAAAAAAAAGTTTACATAAATATTTCTGCTGTTTAATTTAAAAAAAAAAAAATACAGTATTTGTATTTTCAAATTTGGCTGTGATTTATTTTTTTTTTTGGTCCCAAACTAATTTTTGGTTAATAGTAGCCTCGGCTACTATTTGAGGAAATACGGTATGTATGTAACATACAGTCACTGGCCACTTTGTGTACACCTGTGTAATCTAATGCAATCCAGTAGAACGACTATACCCTGATTTTTTCCCTGAAGCTTATAAATTTTTGGTTATTGTTGACATCGTCTAGAAAGTGTTGATTCTACTTTGTTTATTATTGAGGTCATAGTGAATGGTGGCGGTGTACTGGGGTGGACTCCTAATTTTGTCTAATTGAGGGGGACAAAATATTAGTAACACTTTTAAATATATTGCACTCCAGTACACCAGCACCACCCACTATGACCTCAATAATAAAGTAGAATAATCACCTTTCTGACAAAAGCTGAAAATGTAAAAGCTTTGTAAACGTAGAATGTGTGACAGAGCTGTTGTTTTGGATTGTATTAGATTGCACAGGTGTACCTAATAAAGTGGCCAGTAAGCCCCACATTTACACCACCAATCCATGCCTGCTCTGGGTCTCCCTGCAGCCCCTGGTTGCTCGACAGCTTCAACCCCTGAGACCATGCTGATCAAAAGTTATTAAAAGCTTTTCTCTATGTCAAGGGGTGTGGCCGCTATGACGTCGCTCTCGCCATCAAATACGTTTGGCTTTTTGATGGCTTCAACGACCTAATATCCTCATGAAATTGATACACAGATCAAGAATGGCAAGCTCTTACATCTGATAGGGGCGTTGCCCATGGGGGGGACAAAATGCGTCTATAGCACCCCCTTGAAATTTTCAAAAACCCCTCCCCATAGGGTTTTTTTTTGGAGTAGGAAGATGAAACGTCACACCATGTCAGGGTTAACTTACTCTGAGTTTTCACATAACCGCTTCAGTGATGCGTGCTGCTGGCCCCCCGCGGTGGCGCAGGAGAGCGAGGGCCCGATCACAGCTGCTTGCAGCTTTAATTTTTTAATATTTCTGTTTGTGCACAGAGGATGTTTGTCAGTGAGTTTACGCCTCCCAAAGACTGTGAGATTTTTGCCATCTAATAAGTTTAGTGCAATCTACACTGTGTGACATGGGTTAGGCTTAGGGTGTATGCTTGGTGTATGCAGACTGTACAACAACAGCGCCTCCTGAACTGCAGGCTATGACGTACGATGCAATAGCTTCCCATACTGAGTGCGCAAGGATGCTGCATGGGTTATTATTTCTCAAGCTGTGAAGCACAACATAGAGGGCCACATTATTAAATAACCTAAAGTTTTGTGGGCACTATATGCTGCATTGTGGTTCTGTGTGTTTGCTAGCTGCTAGGTTTGCTAACCTGGCAGCTGCAACTCCATCACTATTTCCTTCCATGCTTTGTACTTTACACTGTCATGGTAAGAGCTGGAGGACACATCATATATGCAAGGCTTCTGCTGCCACACCTCCATAAGGTTTTCCTCTTTGCTGGAATCCAACGCATGTCTTTTAGCTCGTTTTGCCTCCATGGCAAGCTGCTATCCGTCAGTTTGTTTGGGTTTACCACCAGTGCGTCATTTCATGCTGCGTTTGTATTGGTTGGTTGGCAGATATAGGTGGTAACAGCAGTCGCACAGTGAGATGGTCGTCCCAAATTTCTAACACTGTCAAAATTTCATCCCGTGCTGTCTTTGATTGCAAGACCATGACAACTGCCATCCTTGATCCCCTCTCACTTTGCAATGTAGGATCACCGTTTTAGAGCCACGACCAAAGATACCATCACGTTTCTATCACGCTGGTCATCTTTCGTCTGGGACAGCCCAAAATCGCACAGCGTAAAGCGGGCTTTAGAGGTGTTGGAAGGTGTTTTTTTGGCCTTTGGACAGTGTCAGACTATCTGTTTCCCCCTGCTTCCAGTCTTTATGCTAAACTAGATTTGTCTCCTACTGACACTGAAATTGATCTTTTCATCACATACTCAGAAAGAAAGAAAATTTCCCATAATCAAATATTCCTTTAACTAAATTCAGGATATCAATGGGCAGTATGCCAACTCTTGGACTAGTATCTAGGCATATTTCTAAACTTTCATATGAACACTGGTCGTTGTACTGCTGCTGTCTGAGTTTAAGCATCTTCAGTAGGTTCTCTGTGTCTAAAGACCATCTCCATTTCCAGCATCAAAAAACTCAGATGCTGTAATACATATAACAGATAGCCATATCTTTATAGCTTACCACAGATTTTTTTTAAGACCAGGGTAGAACGAAGAAGTTGAAAGCATTTGGTAAACCCACTTCTCACATACTCCCACACACATTTACCACTGTATGAGTGTATGCACCATAATACATAACCTTCCTGCAACTCGCAACAGTTTCACAGTTATGTGCCTACACTCACTGGGAACAATGTCGTATATTTGTTCATACTTGTTAGGATTATAGTTGTAAGCAATATATAGAGTTCATTTGGGGTCATTGTTTCCACTGGTGGCCTTCACAAGCTGATGATTTGCTCTGTGACTTTGCTGTCCAATAGTCTGTTGTGATGGATAAGATACAGACAGGAGTGTTGTTCAGATGCAGAGCTACTCCAGAGACCATTTATTGGATCTTGTGCAAGAAGCTTCAAGAGGGATACTTCCCTCTGTTAGCTTTGCTTATACAAGTGAAATTTAAAAATCAGATTTATCTGAGATTTGATCATTAGCATAACTGATGCTGCCAAATTGTTGTATAAGGCTACCTTTTATGTTTCATCTTTGGGCAAGTTTCCTTGACAAAAATGTCATGATGTTCACACCACTGAGCTTTGATTCCTGCTGACAGAAATCAGGTGATGAAAACAGGCTGAATGTTTGATGAATGTTTGATGACAGTTATTTGCTCAGTTAATAATTTAATCAATCAAAAATTAATTTACAAAGTAGAAGACAGGGAATGTGCTATGTAAACGGAAAATGCACTGTGGTTTGTGTGACATGCTATGTCACTAGGTGGTGCCTCTCTTTTTTATAGGATGGGGTCGCATGTAATTTCTTGTTAAAATGCCTAATATAAGCCCCTTTCCCTATGCACAAAAAAAACACAAACACCTGCTAAAATCTTGCATTTTCATGCAATGGGAATGTTTTTATCAGCATTCACACCCAAGTCAAATGACTTTGCAGTAGCCACAGGTATTTATTGCCTCCAGCTCTGATAGGCATTAATGGGAACACAACACCCGAGTTAATTTTAGGCCTTTAACCAGTGAGATGCAATGCTGCGCTGTCATAAATCACTGTCTGTCTTTTCCCAAGCAGCACTCAAACACCGATCCAAGTCTGCACCTAGTGTGACCACTGTGAAGGGCATGGGAATATGGGTGCTGCAGCACCCCCCTGTTGACAAGGGAGTCTGTAAATAGTTGGCTATTTTACCATAACTCATAGGTTATCTAAACATTTGTTTTAAATTTTAAACAGCATATGATAAGAGGACTGTAAGAAATTATATGAAAAAAGATGCTTGCCATATGCAAATGTGATTAATTCCCCTGATCTGGCGTGCCAACGCCATCTGGTCAGGTCAAAGTGCAAAGGTCAGTTAAACTTAAGAAGAGATGTGCGGTAGCAGAAGCTTATCAATAGCGCAGACGAGCTGAAAAAGATCTGACTATTGTTGAGACAGTTTTGGAGCTGCTTTTTACATCCATAAAATATCTTCAACACTTTGGGCATGTCCATTAAAGCAGCAGACAAGTGGGTATGTTGCCCAGGGGTGTGAGTGGCTCCAGCAAACAGACAACTGGATGTCCAACACCATTCAAAAGGAAACATTCAATTTTTTGGCGCATGCAGTCCTGACAGGAAAAGTGACGAGCTGAGGGAACGCACATTCTTTAAACTAATGGAACCATAAAGTCTGAGCAGTTTTCCTGAGCAGTAACTCCTCAAACCAAACACCAGAACAAATGTTCAAATTTTTGGTTTCAAACAATGGATAACATTTGTACCTTATTATGTAGTGGACATTCTCGGAACTAGGGGTGACCCCGAATAGTCGATGATTCAGTGATTCGATTCGGAGAAGTCTGATTCGACTGCCAGTCTCGCCATCGAATCGTCGCAAAATGTGGTTATGAAACAAGATCGTACCATTCTGACTATATGGGGGTGCTCACTGCTGCTGAACATCTTGATTTGACATAGAATGTATTTGTTTTCTAGTAATTCATGATATATAGCCTATTTTCATACAAACATCAGTCTAATTTCTGTTAATAAAAAATTGAAAATGACATGTGCATTTAATCAGTAGGCATAATCATTACTATGCATGAATAAATCACCCAGTTGCTCGACACCCAAATGGGGACAGCCCTCAATTCCGAAACTCCGCCGTTCCAAACCACCCCCACTCCGAAAACCCCCCACTCCAAAACCCCCGCACTCCAAAACTGATTTTCAAGTCCATATCGAGTTTCCTGCATCAAACACTGCCGCCCACTCTCTGGCCGCACTCGCACAATTCTGAAATTCGTTGTAGGACAAAAGCTTAAAATGAACATTCAAATCATTGTTTTTTATTGAAAATATGTCATTGTCTTCATTTATTATATATAATTTCGCTAGCAGCAAACACATTTAAAAGGAGACGCTTGTCAAGTCTTTTTACGCGCGCTGTCCATGGTGCTGAAATCACCACTCCCGGCCACACTCCCGGCCGCTACTCTGGTCAGACAGACTACTGATAATCTGGCTTCTGGTTGGAGTAAATATATTAAATGCATTTATAAAACGGAAAGGTGAAATTAGTCAATCTGATTGTTTCTTAACTGTGATATAATGAGCATATACCCATGGCTACAATTTTAAAGCCTTATCACAGCATATCACCAGGTAGAAACAACGATATAGGCCTATCCATGACGACAATAAGCCGAGTGGAGCTGTAGTTGCAGGGGGAGCTGGTCGGGGGGGGATCTGTGATTGAGTGTGCGGCTGCTTGGAGGCACCTGTTGTCGAACTGCGGGCGTTGTCCCCAGTATTCGGAATAGGCCTTTAGAAAAAATGGGAAACCCCGCCATTACGAGGAATGGAGGTCTATTTTCAGAAAGGCGGGGTTTCGGAAAGGCAAGGTGTAAACGATCCAAATAAGCTGAGGTGAGTGAGTGCGCTGCAGGACCATCGAGGCCTATGGTGATTTACGGTGGCGGAGCACATAAACAAAGACTTTGGAGGAGGTGTGTGCTCTCAAATCAAACTTTTTTGAAGGATTACTCGTTTACCTGAAGTGTCTTGAAACAAATTTCACTGCTGATTGTTTTTGTTGATAGACTCTGATTTTTAATTTGACTACTTTCTGTCCGACGTGGCCAAACAATTGAGAGCGGTGATGCACGGTCCATGTGGATGAACTTGTATGAACCTGAGTTGATTAATGAAGTAACTTGAAATCAGAAAGAAGGAAAACTGTTTCTAAACCTTTTGATGATGTTTTTGCATGCTTATTTGTGAATGAAAGGGCAAGTTGTGACGAGTCAGAAACAACTCCTGTTACAGACATGGATGAGGCTGCAGCGCGTCTGCGCTCATCTAGAGCATCATACCTTGATGAAGTGAAAGGAATAAAGATGAAGATAAAATGATAATCCTTTTACTTTTATTATTATTATCTTATTATGCCAACTGAAGAATTAAATTTGTTTATTTGGGTGTTTTAGCTCTTTTCTCTGGAGCAGAAACTGATGCAAATGAGCTCATTAATCAATGAGGGGGAAGACAACATGATTCGACGATTAGTTGGCTAAAGGAAAAATCTGTCAAATCAGATTCGACTATGAAAATTCTTAGTCGGGGACACCCCGTGACGGCCCCAGGGCCTCCACTAGGGTTTGGTGTTGTTGGTGTTTGTGTTCTTTGTTTCAGAGTGCTGGTGGCTTGATTGGTTGTGGTGATTGGAGGCAGCTGGCCACTGTCTTCAGCCCTTTAAAACCCGCCCTCCTGGGAACTTGGTGTCTCTTCTTTTTCCCCCTGGCATCATGCTGCGTTGATTGTATTTGCTTCGTTCCTTAGTTTTTGTATAGTTTAGTTTTGCATTATCTTGGTTATATTGTTTATTCTTGAATTTTTGTTAAAATAAATTACTTATTTTTATGGAACTCCCCATGTGTTTCCTTATTTGTGATGGTCTTAGAGCCAGACCATAACAAATTGGGGGCTCGTCCAAAGGAAGAGTAGTTGGTTAGTGGTGTTAATTCATGTGTTTGGTTGATGTGACACATGTTTTTTTTGAGCACTTGGTTGCGTGTTCGCGCTTGTCTTTTGTTCCGGCAAGGAAGATGGCGGGACTAATAGGGGGTTCCCCGGGTAGTGACGTCATCCTCGGGATTCCCTTTTTCTTTGCGCTCAGGTTGGGAAGCTCATGTTGGGAGTTTGGTTGTGTTTGACTGGTTATTTTTCTTGTGTATGCGGTACTTGGGGAACTGTAGTATATGATGCAGATTTTGCCTTTTTTTTTTTTGAGACAGTCGCTGGACAAGGGAAGGTAAGTACTGGCCTATTTTTTATGCGTAAATGCACTTGTTGAGATGACTCCACTGTAGGCGAAGCTCATTTCCCCTTTGGGATTCGTGTGCTGTACATGTAGTGTGGGGTGTGGTTAGATCATGGCATCAGTGGAGGATTTTGTTCATGCTCTGTCGGAAGTGTTGTTAGATCAGTGTAACAGAGATCAGTTATTAAAAATAGGCGAGCATTTTAAAATATATATAGGAGACAAAAGATTAAAAGAAAATGGCTATTGCTAGAGCAAATTTGTATGAGTTAAATGTTTTTACACCAGTGCATGAATCACCTGTTTCTACTGATTTGGCTGAGGCTGCTTCCACACAGGACTTGTTCCCTGAGCCTGCTGAGTTGGCCTTGAGTTTTGAGCAGCAGAAAGAATTACTGAGATTGCGGATGCAGTTAGAGACAGAGAAGGATTTAGAATTAGAAAAATTACGACAGAAAGCAGAGTTTGATAAAGCGGTAACTTTGGAGCAATTACGGCAGCAAACAGAAAGGGCTAAGCTTGATTTGGAAACAGTGAAGCTGAATTTGCTTAAGGAGGGAAAGTTATCTGACATATCAATGAATGAGGCTACTCGGACTGGTGATCGCTCACGGGACATTTTGAGTAGTTTACGGTTGGTACCGAGGTTTGATGAGAAGGAGATTTAGACCTTTTTTACATTGTTTGATCGAGTTGCAGATGGTAGGGGCTGGGACGATGCAGACCGCACGGTCTTGCTGCAGTGTGCAATAACGGGACATGCGCAGGAGGCTTTTTCCTCACTGTCAACAAAGGATAGTGGTGAGTATGTGAAGGTTAAAGCTGCGGTGCTGAAGACTTATGAACTGGTCCCCAAGGCTTATCGGCAGCGGTTTAGGAGCTGGAGAAGGGGGGACAAATCACACTTAGAGTTTGCCCATGACTTGGTAACTCACTTCAACCTCTGGTGTTCAGCATCTGATGTGAAAGACTTTGATGGTTTGTGTAACTTGATGGTGCTTGAACAATTTAAAAATTCGTTTCCGGAGAGCGTTGCAATGTACTTAAGTGAACAGAAAGTAAAGACAGCTGCGGAGGCTGCTGCGTTGACGGATGATTATTTGTTGACCCACAAAAGCAGTGGTGGAGGTCCCCGCACTTATGCGCTTGGTGCTGACAGAGAGAATGACCCTGTGGGAGGGTTGCATTTTTCTGGGCGTCCCAGTGGAAGTTTTGTTCCGGGGCAGGGGGTGATCGTAGTGTCCGTGAGTCTGAAGATGTCTGTCATTTCTGTCATAGAAAGGGTCACTGGAAAAGAGACTGTGCTGCATGTAAATCACGGAATAAGCATTACGGGCCAGCTGCGTTAGCTGCACCTGTTTCCAGTATAGTGGTTGCTGACCAACCTAGTAACGAGTTGCTGTCTGTCGTTTTGTCTAAACCTGATTTGAGTTTATATTTGCCTTTCATTTCAGAGGGACATGCTTCTCTGAGTGAGGAGAAGGTGCCGGTGGTTATATTGCGTGACACGGGGGCTTTTGATTCGTTTGTGCTTGGGTCCACACTACCCTTTTCGGAAGCAACTGATACAGGAGACTTCATACCTGTGTTAGGCATGGGCATGTCTATTTTTCCGGTGCCTGTACATAAACTTAGGTTGCATTGTGAGTTGTTTGACAGAGAAGTGGAAATGGGGGTGCGTCCTGAGTTGCCTATTGAAGGTATTACAGTGATTCTGGAGAACAATGTGGCTGGAGACCATGTCTGGGATGATCAGCCAGCGCGACCGGTGGTCGTGCCAGTGCTGCGAGGCAGTAAGGGTCCAGATGAAAATGAGAGACTGTTACCTGAGGTGTTCACGGCGTGTACTGGCCATGGCCAGTCATGATGAAGATTCTTCAGAGCACATAAAACATGAGAATGGTGACTCAGAGTTGTTTGCGTTGTCCCTGTCTAACATTCCCCTGTCTGTCTCACACAGTGAATTGGTGAGTGAGCAAAGAGCTGACCTGGTGAGAACGTGGGTGCCACATGGCGATGGTTTAATTGGCGATCTGATTTATCAGATTGTTGTGCCTGGCAAATTTCATGATTTGGTGTTGCGTCTCTCTCATGATGAGTCTGGGCACATGGGTGTGGGAAAAACGTACAATCGTGTGCTCAGACATTTCTTTTGGCCTCGACTTAAGAAAAGTGTCGCTGCCTACATTAAAACATGCCATACCTGCTAGTTAATGGGTAAACCAAATCAGACAATAAAAGTGGCTCCTCTATGTCCCATTCCAGCTATTAGCCAGCCATTTGAGCACCTGATCATTGATTGTGTAGGTCCTCTTCCTCGTTCAAGGTTGGGTGCGATGTATTTGTTAACGGTAATGTGTCAAAGCACCAGGTATCCTTCTGCGTATCCGCTGCGTATGCTGACAGCGAAAGCAGTAGTGCGTGCTCTCAGTAAATTTATCTCCATCTTTGGTATTCCAAAGACCATTCAGAGTGACCAAGGTTCAAATTTTCCTCTCACTTGTTTGCACAGGTTTTAGAACAGCTACGAGTAAAACCTAACCAGTCCTCTGCATACCATGCACAAAGCCAAGGCGCGCTTGAGCATTTCCACCAGACGTTGAAGTCGTTGTTACGTGCCTACTGTGTGCAAATGAATGCTGATTGGGAGGATGGGTTGCCGTGGTTACTGCTGGCTGCAAGAGAGGTTTTTTGGTCATACTGTGTGAGGGCCGTTTGCTGCTCTGCAGGATAACTGGAGGGAGGCTGAGCCACTTAAAAATTTGATTGATTTTGTAAACAGATTTAGACAGCGGCTGTACTCTGTTACAGCATCGGCAACGAAAAAATTGACTTCTGCACAAGGGAAAATGAAACGTCTGTATGATCGGCGAGCTGAGCAGTGTGTTTTCAGCCCTGGGGACCAAGTGTTGGCTTTGTTACTTATTATTAGTTCACCGTTCCAAGCCAAGTTCATGGGTCCCTATACCATAGTGAAACAACTTTCAGAGCAAAACTACCTCATTGCCACGACTGAGCATCGTAAGCATCACCAACTTTGTCACATAAATCTTTTGAAGGCATATCATCCCTGTGCATCTCAGCAGCAAAGTGTGCTGGTGGATGTTGCGCATCCAGTGTGTGTTGGTTACACAGTTCCAACGTATAGTGAAGTGTCGTGTGAGGATGGTTTGCCAAATAATGACTCGGCATTGTTAACAGGTAGGCTTAAAAATTCTGAGGTATTGGCCAGTTTGAATGGTGTTGTAGGTCATTTATCTGAGCCGCAGCGCATTGAGTTGATAGAGCTGATCGGTCAGTATCCGAGTTTGTTTGGAGATGTTCCATCTCGTACTCACTTGGTGGAGCACGACATTGATGTCTGTGAGACAAAGCCAATAAAACAGCGTTTTTATCGCGTCAAAAGCGTAAATTTTTGGATTCTGAGGTCGAGTATATGTTGGCAAATGGTATCGCTGAGCCATCGTCTTCAAGCTGGGCGTCCCTTGTTTGCTTGTGCCAAAATCAGGTAACACTCCTCGGCTCCGCTCTGATTACAGGAAAGTTAACAGTGTTACGAAACCCGATTCATATCCTTTGCCTTGCATGGATGACTGCATCGACCAGGTTGGTGCTGCTAAGTTTATTAGGAAATTTGATCTCCTGAAAGGTTATTGGCAGGTTCCTTTGTCTCAAAGGGCACGGGTAATAGCAGCGTTTATCACTCTAACTGGGCTGTATTCTTATTCTGTCATGCCTTTTGGTTTGCATAATGCGCCGGGAACCTTCCAGCGTTTGATGAATAAAGTGGTTGGCAATTTGGAAGGCTGTGCAGTGTATTTGGATGATGTTGTGGTTTAATCAGATACTTGGTCTTGCCACATGCAGCGTGTGAAGGCACTATTCGACTGCTTGGCTGAGGCGCGTCTTACTGTTAACTTGGCGAAGTGTGAGTTTGCTCGGGTGACAGTAACGTACCTTGGTCAGCAGATGGGGCAGGGTGAAGTGTGTCCCCCGCAGGCAAAAGTGCAGGCAATTGATGAGTATCCGCCACCCGCAACAAAAAAGGAGTTGATGAGGTTTCTGGGTTTGGTTGGGTACTACAAGGGCTTCTGTAGGAACTTTTCCACTGTTGTTGCACCTCTGACGGATTTGCTCAAAGCTAATGTGAAATATATTTGGTCTCCTTTGTGTCAAAAGGCTTTTGAGAGTGTGAAGACAGTCCTCTGTAATGCTCCAGTCCTGGCTGCACCTTGTATGGATAAGGCTTTCAAACTCCAGGTTGATGCCAGTCATGTGGGCGCAGATGGGGTACTGCTTCAGGGGGATGAGTTTGGTGTCGACGGACCTGTAAGTTTTTTCTCCAGAAAGTTTAACAGGCTTCAGTTAAACTATTCTGTGATCGAAAAAGAAGCCTTAGCTTTGATTTGGCCTTTGCAACACTTTGAAGTGTATGTGGGTTCAGGGCCTGTGGTTGTTTATACAGACCACAATCCCTTGACCTTTTTGAACTCACTACGCTGTCCAAATCAGAGGCTTGTTTCTTCAATCTTACTCTCTGGAGATATGGCATATTAAAGGAAAAGACAACATAGTTGCGGATGCTCTGTCTGGAGCCCCATGCCAATAATTGTTTCATGTGTCTTCATTTTTCATCTTGTATGTTTCTGTCTTTCTCTTAAATCGCTTCAAGGTACCAGTACACCAACAAACACCAACAACCAGGGGTTGTTGGTGTTTGTGTTCTTTTGTTTCAGAGTGCTGGTGGCTTGATTGGTCGTGGTGATTGGAGGCAGCTGGCCACTGTCTTCAGCCCTTTAAAGCCCGCCCTCCTGGGAACTTGGTGTCTCTAATTTTTCCCCCTGGCATCATGCTGCATTGATTGCATTTACTTCGTTCCTTAGTTTTTGTATAGTTTAGTTTTGCATTATCTTGGTTATATTGTTTATTCTTGAATTTTTGTTAAAATAAATTACTTATTTTTATGGAACTCCCCATGTGTTTCCTTATTTGTAATGGTCTTAGAGCCAGACCATAACAACCCCTACTTGAAACCCATCGGCTGTATTCTGTATCGCCGTCTGACTTCCGGCAGACGGCAATACAGCCTCTGGGGGCAGATCCCTGATTTTTTTGGCATTCCGGTTTGATTTGGGCGGAAGAGGTGAATTTCCGTTTCCGACTTCCGTTTATATATACAGTACAGGCCAAAAGTTTGGACACACCTTCTCATTCAATGCGTTTTCTTTATTTTCATGACTATTTACATTGTAGATTCTCACTGAAGGCATCAAAACTATGAATGAACACATGTGGAGTTATGTACTTAACAAAAAAAGGTGAAATAACTGAAAACATGTTTTATATTCTAGTTTCTTCAAAATAGCCACCCTTTGCTCTGATTACTGCTTTGCACACTCTTGGCATTCTCTCCATGAGCTTCAAGAGGTAGTCACCTGAAATGGTTTTCCAACAGTCTTGAAGGAGTTCCCAGAGGTGTTTAGCACTTGTTGGCCCCTTTGCCTTCACTCTGCGGTCCAGCTCACCCCAAACCATCTGGATTGGGTTCAGGTCCGGTGACTGTGGAGGCCAGGTCATCTGCCGCAGCACTCCATCACTCTCCTTCTTGGTCAAATAGCCCTTACACAGCCTGGAGGTGTGTTTGGGGTCATTGTCCTGTTGAAAAATAAATGATCGTCCAACTAAACGCAAACCGGATGGGATGGCATGTCGCTGCAGGATGCTGTGGTAGCCATGCTGGTTCAGTGTGCCTTCAATTTTGAATAAATCCCCAACAGTGTCACCAGCAAAACACCCCCACACCATCACACCTCCTCCTCCATGCTTCACAGTGGGAACCAGGCATGTGGAATCCATCCGCTCACCTTTCTCGGCCTCACAAAGACACGTGTTGGAACCAAAGATCTCAAATTTGACTCATCAGACCAAAGCACAGATTTCCACTGGTCTAATGTCCATTCCTTGTGTTTCTTGGCCCAAACAAATCTCTTCTGCTTGTTGCCTCTCCTTAGCAGTGGTTTCCTAGCAGCTATTTGACCATGAAGGCCTGATTCGCGCAGTCTCCTCTTAACAGTTGTTCTAGAGATGGGTCTGCTGCTAGAACTCTGTGTGGCATTCATCTGGTCTCTGATCTGAGCTGCTGTTAACTTGCCATTTCTGAGGCTGGTGACTCGGATGAACTTATCCTCAGAAGCAGAGGTGACTCTTGGTCTTCCTTTCCTGGGTCGGTCCTCATGTGTGCCAGTTTCACAGTAAGCGCTTGATGGTTTTTATGCGACTCCACTTGGGGACACATTTAAAGTTTTTGCAATTTTCCGGACTGACTGACCTTCATTTCTTAAAGTAATGATGGCCACTCGTTTTTCTTTAGTTAGCTGATTGGTTCTTGCCATAATATGAATTTTAACAGTTGTCCAAAAGGGCTGTTGGCTGTGTATTAACCTGACTTCTGCACAACACAACTGATGGTCCCAACCCCATTGATAAAGCAAGAAATTCCACTAATTAACCCTGATAAGGCACACCTGTGAAGTGGAAACCATTTCAGGTGACTACCTCTTGAAGCTCATGGAGAGAATGCCAAGAGTGTGCAAAGCAGTAATCAGAGCAAAGGGTGGCTATTTTGAAGAAACTAGAATATAAAACATGTTTTCAGTTATTTCACCTTTTTTTGTTAAGTACATAACTCCACATGTGTTCATTCATAGTTTTGATGCCTTCAGTGAGAATCTACAATGTAAATAGTCATGAAAATAAAGAAAACGCATTGAATGAGAAGGTGTGTCCAAACTTTTGGCCTGTACTGTAAGTAAATATGCTGAACCATTGCCATGGATTCAGAGTTTGCAGTGACGCCAATTATGTGCCGCCTCGTTAGTTCACCGCACGGACCGTTTAACCTGGCAACAACTGCAGCCGGCTCAAACGTGGTTGGTCAATATCACGCGGACTACAAACAGCCTATAACCGGAAACCAGGGCTCTTCCGCTCTTCTTCCGGAGGCAAGATCTCCGGGGTCTGTATATAGAGACTATGTAGTGGATATGTTGAAACTTCACATTTCAACAATGATGTGGTAAACATGTGGTTATGTATAGGCAAAAAAAGTCTACTTGATTATTGTTAGGACCGGATCATTTTTTGGCTTAAAAAATCCCCTTTAGCATAATGTTTCGCTTAAAAAATAAGGTTTTGTTGTTTGATGGTCTCAGACAGAGGTCTGCTGCTGGCAGCTGCCTCATATAAGTGCGAACACACCGCTGCACATCACCCCTCCGCGAAAAACACATTCCCGCCTGCATGACCACTGTAAAATTTTCTTTACTCTGTGCTGCTGTCTCATACTACTATCTACTGTTTATCTGTTCTCCGGCCTGTCTGTGACATCGATTTGACGCACCGTAAAAAAATACACACACAGACAGAAAGTCTTACTTCTCTGCTGCAGAGCCATGTACACTACACAGCTCTAGTCTATTGCAGTCATTTTTAGAAGGTCTGCCCATGCTTTTAAGACCTGCGTCCACACGCTAATTTTGGTGGAAACGGGTTGTTATTTGGATTTTGCAGTGATAATGGGCCATGCCAATAGTTCAAAATATTGTCATTGTGGAAAACATGCATTTTTGGGTCTGTTTTTGACAATTAACCCACTGATGTTTGTTACCATGTTAGTGGGGCAGCATAGCTCAATATTTTTCTAGAATTGTTCAATTTTGTGATAATAGCACCAAATTTGGCACGTGTTGACAAATATATTTAGAACAAATCTGGATATTGGCACATCAGAAACTCATCCCCTGGTGGCCAGACCAGGCAATTGAATCCAACCTGCCCATGGACCCGTCCCACTAATTGGATCCACTCCAAAATGTAATGGCTCCTAAGTTCTGCTACATGCCTCCACCAAGTTTTGTGAAAATCGGTTGGACAGTTTTCACGTAATCCTCCTCCAAAAAATGAATGGAAATGAATGGGCGGCCACGTGTGGGCGGCCCGTGGACACGCCCCCTGAGTTGGATCAACACCAAAAGTTAATGTATTCTAAGTTGGCATGTGTTACATCCCTCCACCAAATTTTATGAAAATCAGGCAGTTTTTGTATAATTCTGCTAACAAACTTATAAATTGGGCGGCATAGCTAAAAAAATGTTCATTTTTGCGATACGCGCCAAATTTGGTAGGCTACGTTTATAGCTTAATATACTGGAATACAACATTTTGGTCACCTGCCCAAAAAAATAATTTAGAGACCAGTTAAAGTGAAAAAATATGTTTAATTCTAATGTAGAACAAGAGTAAATTAAAGGCCATTATAAGGCCATTTAACAATGTTCAGTGAACATACTTAAAGGGCCGCTGTATAAAATGGGTTGAAAACAGTAACATCAGTGGTCAAATTCTAGATTACATGGCTCACTCACTCACCCCTCCTGTTGGGTAAATGACGGTGGCCTCGTAGGGACAAAAAGCCTTGTGCACAAGTTTTTCAGGAGTAGGTCTATCTAGCGATGAGGTGAATGTTTATTTAGAAATCTAAACCATGTTACGATATTGTAATGAATCCCTTACGAGCAGGAGACCAGGAGAGCGTTTATTTGAGCACTCCAGAAACTCCGGTAACACTCCAGGAGGTAAAAGACTCCGTCCCAAACTCTGACTCTTCTAGCATAACAGACACACTTCATAACTTTACACACATACTCGTTTACCATCCCGAGTGGGGACCCCCTCCCCTCTCTGCTCAATCTCCAGCCCGCACGCTGACTGACAGCATGGCCGGTAAAGAGAGCTCAGCTGTTTATTTAGCCTAGCAATATCTCCAGACTATAGTAGCTGCAATGGACGACTTTGAACGCGATTTTGAAGAGTTTCTTGTAGCGGACACAGACCCAGAGCCATACCTGTTTGAGCCGGAGCATACAGATGAGGAACTCCATGTGTTTGATGCTGAGCGGGCGAGAAGAGAGGCTGAATGCACAGAATGGAATTCAGTGCTACCATCGTTGAGGAGATATATCATCAGGAGGGAAAGCGCCGCAGAGAGTGCATCACAAGGAGTGAAGTTGCGTCTTCTTTTCCTCGCAGATGATGGTTCAGGTTCATTCTCTCCTGTTGCGTGGTAAGTGTGGTCCATTCGCAAACTTTATAACTAAAAAAACTTTTCACTACTCTCTGTCGACGAACTACTAACACTCTCTGCTGTTTCCTCCTCCTTCTTCCTTCCTTCCGCTGTCTTCGTTGGTTCATTTATACACGCGAAACGCGTTCTCTGGCTGGCTGGATTGTCCGCTCGGTCTGCCGTACATACATGGCGGCGCAAGATGGCAACCTCTCTAAAGCAAGGCCCTTGCTATAAATATATATATATATATATATATATATGAAAGCATAATTATACGGCTACGAAAACCAAACGAATTTTATTTAATAGCGATTATACATTTATATAAACATATTAATGGGTAGAATATTCAGATTCAGATTCAGATTGACAATAAACCACGCCAAATATTACACACTGGCCCTTTAACATTTACACTGTAACAGTTTGAACATATGATATCTAACTAGTGCAGCCATCTGCAGCAATGTGGAACCTTAATAATAGAGCTGTTTTTACAACGAGGCCTTGAATATTATGAGAAAAGAAGAAAAAAAAGGGGGAAAACATTCATAGATCAGTGTCACTGTCACTATAATCAGGAGGCCATGAAATTGGTAGTGGATTATTTTTCTACAAATACCCAGTATTGATATCTCTATGCAGTTTCTTCACTTACACTGCTCTGTGCTCTCTAGTGTTCAGATATCCTGAATTAACACATGAGAAAAAGTTTAAAATCTACAGAGGATAATATGCATTCAACATGAAGATTAAAAGAAAAGGAGTATTAAATAATCCAATACCAAGTACCTGGTAGCTATAAAAGTTGTCTGATTCCACTTTGAAGCTTCTCCTCCTTCAAGACTTAAGTATTTCTCTGTGACATTGAATATTAATGACTGAATAATAATAATAATAATACATTTTATTTATCAGCGCCTTTCAGGACACTCAAGGTCACTGTACATAGAGCATAAAAAAAAACAACACAGCAGCAATTATAAAACATTTGAAAAAGTTAGCAGCAGGCAATGACATTTAGCAGTGATGGGCTTGTTTAAACAGATATGTTTTGAGGTTGGATTTGAAAGTGGAGGATGTGGAGGAGGTCAGTGAGATATGGAGGAGCGAGGTTATGGATGGCCTTGAATATGAGCAGTAGGGTTGTGAATTGGATGTGGTATTGTATGGGAAGCCAGTGGAGTTGATGGAGAATCCGTGTATCATTCGTTCATTCATTTTTCAAAATAAAACCAAATATGAAAAAACAAAATAATGACTTGTTTTTTTCAATATTTGTTTCCAGAACCAAAATGAAAAAACGGATAACGACTTGTTTTCCGATTTTCTGTTTAAATGGAAAATGGAATAAACAGATAACGGGCCGGATTCGGGCCTTTCATGCACTTTCAATATTTTCATCTCTCCGGAAGCCAAGTTTTTTTTCTTTTGCAAGCACTGGTTTCTTGTCGGACTGGTCGGAGTGACAACTACATCCAGTTCATGGAAGCTAGCGCTTTGGCTAACAACCGCTGCGTGTGGAGGCTGCAAATTTGGAGAAATTGTTCAATATGAGGTAAGTTGTGCTAAGGTAACAATACGTGCCAGCTTACTGTTTGCTTCTACAGCTGACATATTGGAATATACTTCATGTGGTGAGTAATTTTTATGTTATTTGAAGATTTATGTCGCGACTTGCGAATTCGCCACATTCAGTCATAATGGCAGCATAGAAATAATGCTGTATTTAGATGGATTTCAGCACTCACATGCATTTTCTTCAGGAAATGCCACACTAGTTAATTTCTATACACATTATAAAAGTAGCATGCTGGAATATAAATGCATTTTTTGTACTTTTCCACAACACAGAACAAAATGAATGCATCAACGTTTAATGGGAAGCAACCAGGTGGACTTCAAACCAGGGTTCCACCAGTCGAAAGTGACGACAGCTGCCTTGACAGTGGGGATAGTGATGAAGACTACACACCTACACCACATCGTCACTGTCCACTAAGCTACCGACGCCCCTATTGCTGCCGGTTTCATCACCTGGTCAGGAGTGTCGTCTGTATGCAGCATGCACAGACCCCATGCACAGAGGCATCGCCTCGCCGCAGCGGTCGTGGGCTTGATCCCAGCCTGCAGCCCGTGTCATTCCCCCATTCTCTATTTCCCCACTTCATGCTATCCTAAAGCAACAGGCCAAATAGATAACCTTATTAAAAAAAAAAAAAACAGCAGTAATAATGCTATGATTTCGTGTAGAGTTTCAGCTTTTTGCAGTTTACACATGGCCATATGTTTGTGAAGGTAACCATGTGTACAAGATGTGTATATTATGTAGATAAAAATGTCTGCACTCTTATACAGTGATTTCTTTTTTTCTACACTAGGTGATGAAAGCAGCAGTAGTACTGACAACAGGAGCAGCAGTGATGAAGACTCTGATGGAAATCACAATGCTCTTCCTAGCACCAGTGTTCTAAAGGACAGCTTCAGTATTTTTCAACCTGGGCCCTATTTCCCCATGTGTATGTGTGCGTATGATTCATGGGTACAACTCGTTCTAAAATTGGTTCAGTATTGAGGGAGGCGAATGCAACCGGAGCCGCGGAACGAGCTAAAATGGTAACGGGGGCAAATACGTCCCGTATAAGTTTGCGCATTAAAAGTGCTTTTTTTCGCCACTGACCGGTTCAGATCGCTAGAAACGGCGTTTTTAGGACGGTAGGTTTATTTGCGGCTTGTAAAATAGGGTCGTAAAAAGATAGATCTACTGATATCTGCTGAATATATCTAATATCTAGCAAAGCCGAACTAGTAATGACACTGCACCTAGATGAACTATGTTAAGAAATAAAGCAAGGATGTTGGCTAATTTTAGATATTTTAGATAGTACTCTAAGAATGGTGTTTTTGGGATGGTAGGTTTTTTGCAGCTTGTTGTAAAATAGAGTTGTAAAAAGATACATCTACTGAATATATCAAATGTCTAGTAAAGACGAACTAGTAATGACACTGCACCTAGATGAACTATGTTAAGAAATAAAGCAAGGATGTTGGCTAAGTTTAGATATTTTAGATAGTACTCTAAGAATGGTGTTTTTGGGATGGTAGGTTTTTTGCAGCTTGTTGTAAAATAGAGTTGTAAAAAGATACATCTACTGAATATATCAAATGTCTAGTAAAGACGAACTAGTAATGACACTGCACCTAGATGAAATATGTTAAGAAAAAGTAAGGATGATGGTTAATTTCAGATAATTTAGCTAGTACTGTAGAAACAGCGTTTTTGGGACTGAATATTTGAATAGACCTATATCAAATATCTAGTACAGCCGAACTATTATGTTATTATTATTATTATTATTATTATTATTATTATTGGTGGGAAATTATAACAGAGGAATATATTTGCAAGAACACTTTTGTGTTTTTGTGTGTATACAGGACGTTATTGAATCAGGGAATCCGACAATGGATCCTAAGTGACTTTACATTGGCATTGTTTCCGTGGTACCGGCATGTAATTTCAACCCAATTCGTGCTGCCATTCGTGCTGGACGGAATGCGGTGTTAAGAGGTCGTGGTCATTTCACCTATTTCTGTGAGATCAGGTTGTTTTTTGGCCCAGTGTATAAAATGATTTTTATTTGTTTCTTTGCTTGTTTTTTTTCTTTTTTTTACTGTAGATAGTTACTAAAATGAGTCATCCTCAAACAATACAATACTACTAAAAAGTAAACCAATAATAACAACAATGAAATAAGCAAAAATAATATTAAAATTATATTGAAATTTACAGAGTGGAGTGGTAGCCTAATAGATAACTTAGATACAATTTATTATTGTTTAGACACTTAATTATTGCTTAGATACTATTTAGCCTATTATTGTAGTTACCTTTAGCATGTTCTACTTTTATCTACTGTGGGCTATATGTTTTAATTTATTTAATCACGAAAGTATTTTATGTTAGGCCTACATCTTAATATTTTATGCTATTTATCATAGTTTAGTTCTTAACTCCAGTGTTTCCTCAGTGGGAGCTTGTGCATAGAATAGATATACATTTAGGTACGATACAAATTAGCAACAACAGGAATTGCTGCTCCTGTTTTCAGTACTACTGCTGCTTTCATCACCTGGTGTAGAAAAAAGAAATCACTGTATAAGAGTGCAGACATTTCTATCTATATTATATACACATCTTGTACACATGGTTACATTCACAAACATATGGCCATGTGTAAACCACAAAAAGCTGAAACTCTACATGAAATTATAGCATTGATCCGCATGAATCCGGCCCGTTATCCGTTTTTTCCATCTTCCATTTAAACAGAAAATCGGAAATCGGAAAAGGAGTCGTTATCCGTTTTTTCATTTTGGTTCTGGAAACAAATATTGAAAAATAAGTCATTTTGTTTTTCATATTTGGTTTTATTTTGAAAAACGAATGATAAACGGATTATGGAGGACAGGAGTGATGTGCTGGATGGATGGTGTTCTGGTGATGATCCGGGCAGCAGCATTTTGGACCAGTTGAAGTTTATGGATGGATTTGAGGGGGAGACCAGTCAGAAGAGTGTTGCAGTGATCCAGACGATAGGTGACGAGGGAATGGACCAGTACGGCGGTGCTGCTGGGTGTGAGAGAGGGACGAAGTCGATTGATATTGTGAAGATGGGAACATGCAGTCCGGGTGATGTTATTAATGTGTGTTTGGAATGATAGCGTACTGTCGAGGATGACACCCAGACTCTTAACCTGAGAGGAGGGGGAAACAGTGGAGTTGTCTATGGAGATGGAGAAACTGCTAGCTTTTGTGAGGGTGGACTTAGAACCAACAAGGAGAACCTCTGTTTTATCATTGTTCAGTTTGAGGAAGTTGATGGAGAGCCAGGATTTGATGTCCTGTAAACAGACACAGAGGGAGGTGGGCAGGAGGTTGGAGGTGGGTTTGGTGGAGAGATAGAGCTCGGTGTCATCCGCATAGCAATCAAACTGTATGCTGTGTTTTCGAAAAATATGGCCAAGGGGGAGGAGATAGATAATGAAGAGGAGGGGAACGAGGACAGAGCCCTGGGGAACACCGGAGGAGAGGGGAGATGGCTGGGACGTGAAGGATTTTAACTGAATGAACTGAGTGCGGCCAGTGAGATATGATTTAAACCAGTCGAGGGGTGTGCTGGATATTCCAGTGGATGCCAGTCTGTTGAGGAGGATGGAGTGGGAGATGGTGTCGAAGGCTGCACTCAAGTCTAGGAGGGTGAGGATGGATAAAAGTCCGGAGTCAGCTGCAATCAGGAGGTCATTGGTGATTTTGATAAGTGCTGTTTCTGTGCTGTGGTGGTAAATAAGCTACAGTTAAATTAAAACCCATTTTATGGTATTCAGCTCCAATTCATCAAGACTGTGAGGATGTGGTTTGATCAGATTTAATTGACAGAGAACAAACACACCATCAGTTTTTCATTCAAATGTTGCTAAACCTGATTGGTGCCCAGGTGTACACACCGGAATTTTCAGACTGAGACATGCCCACTTTAAACCAGAAATTAAAGAATACAGAGATCTCTCAAATGAAACAAACCAACAAAAAATAACTTTTCTAACTTTGTTAAGACATAATATGTTTATGTCGGACCCGATCCCTCACAGTGAGCTGATTGCAATGGTACATTTTCAGGGCCTGATTTGACCAATTCATTCAGAGAATAGCAATATAAGACCTTCATGTTGATTGCATTTTTTTAACTGTGTTCAAAGAAGGTATGCCACTATCAGCAAAGTACATATGTTGATGTAGCTTCAGCCCACCCCCACACTTCTTGACTGTCAGTGTCTGCACTGCAGTGCTGGCCTACCTCATAGTGTGAATGCACTCCGGCTCCTTAGTGAAGGCATAAGCATAACCGCTGGATGTAGTGCCAAAATCAATGGCTACTACCACCACATAGGACGGCCCCGACGGTACCTGGTCTGTGTCGCTTTGCTGTACAAAGAGAACGTACAGTTCGACAGGGTTAGGAAATGTACACACACAAGCACTTCAGGCTGTAACATTTGCATTTACAATCCAACAGCGATCAACAGCAACATTCACTGAAAAGAGCAAATCAGCATCACAGCCTAACACAGATGTGAACACACACACAGCAGCACCAAAATGTGTACAGCTTATTCCTGCATGCCTTGATATAGAGCTGCATGGGGGCGGAGGAGTCACTGGTTCATAAAATATGTTCACCCTGTCTTTGGTGGCCTGTGTCCTAACACTGAGTACGTTTGTGCCTTTATTTCAACTTAAGACAATATTACCACTGAGCTGTTTCCGTGGCTACTGAAAAAGAATATTCCACTAACATTCCTGTTGGCATGCAGTCATGCATATTCTGATTGACGTGCTCTAACAGGCTGTTTATCACGTCAACTGTGTGAACACAGCCTCCCTCTTTCATTCCTTCAACCACCCTCTTGAAAAGGTCAGTGTTGCGATATTTGTGCATATCCAACTAGAATTACTGCCCCACAGCTATTCATGCACCAGTCAAGTTTAAAGTTTACATCCATGTCTGTGATTACATGAATGCTTCACACACATCTTCCCCCAACAGCACAGAGGATTTACACAATCAGCATAATTTTGAGATGAATGTCACCAATTAAGTATCTGATCAAATGTCTCCCCTTCTGTTCCTGAGATATGATATTGAGTAATGGCAAGAGGACTTGAGATATCTTGTTCATGAGAATGAGACAGATGCAAGGTCACAGCGACCTCGACCACTGAAATCCAATCATTTCATTGTTGAGTCCAAGTAAACATTTGTGCCAAATTTGAAGAAATTCCCACCAGGTGGTCTTGAAATATCAAATTCACAAGAACTAGACAGACAAGATAAAAGTGACCTTGACCTTTGACCACCAAAATCTAATCAGTTAATCACTGAGTCCAAGTGAACGTTTGTGCCAAATTTGAAGAAATTCCCTCAAGCTGTTGTTGCGATATTGGGTTCACGAGAATGACATGGATACAAGGTAGGGCTGGGCAGTATGGCCTAAAATTACTATCATAGTATTATTTTGGGGGGATGCGGTGACGGTATGATATCGCGGTATCATCTTCTCTTTTTTTTTTTTTACACCTTAAATAAACAATTTAAAGAGCCATACAAGTCTAGGATGGAAACTATTTATCATCAGAAGTAAAATGGTTGCTAATCCATCTATAATTGTGTATAAAACGTTATATATTATGTATAAATGTTAGAGGGAAAAGGGAGGGCCGGCGGCTCCCGGGCCCCCTTCTCCTGGCCTGGGTTTGGGGCTCACGCACCTCCATCACATAGCGAGGGAGGTGCGTGAGGCAGGCAGGCAGGCTGGGCCCCATTCTGCTGCCTTAGCCAGAGTACTGTGGTATGAAGGTAACCACAAAAGCAGTACCGCGGCTCATGTTTACTGCGGTATGTTACCGTCACCACAAATACTGCCCAGCCCTAATACAAGGTCACAGCAACCTTGACTTTTGATCAATGGCCACAAAAATCTAATCAGTTCATCCTCACGTCCAAGTCAACCTTGGTGCCAAATTTGAAGAGATTCTCTCAAAGTGTTCTTGAGATATCACGTTCACAAGGATGGGACAGACAGATGGACGGATGGACCAGTTTGCGTACAGTGTATCCATGACAACACATAGAGCCGACTGTAAATGGACAAGAGACAGTGTGTCACAAACTGCGGTAAAATCTGGGGGTGGGGGGAGAAATCAATACAGCACAGTATAGTGATATTTTGCCTGGCAATATCATATCAATACACCAACGCCCAGTATCATTTTTTATTTTATTAATTATTAACATTACAAATACAAATTCAACTTTTGGTAGCCTACTAGAATAATAAAATAAATTTCTTTTTCAGTCCACTAGATACACGTTGCTGCAATAAAAATGATTGGAGTGAGATAAACACACTGAAAACTTTATCTCATTAGACAATGGCAAAGTTTTTAATTGAGGATGTAATTTGCATTTGAAAAAAGGTAGTAAATCGCAATATATTGCAATAAATGTTACTGCAATGCTCATCACAATGCAACATGTCATAATAATATTGAACCAAACCTGAACTGTGACTCCTAAACAGGACTATGAACCGGACAGTGACATCTGTGTACCTTTAAATCCCTTATACACACATAGAAAGCATAACATGCACAGAGTAACAATAGTTACAGTAATGAGAAAACATGCATAAGAGAACTTAGTCACCTGAGTGTGTGAAGGAGACAGTGGGGTAATTCCAGGGTCACCCATACTCTTTGCAGGAGAAGGATTAGCCATTGCATCTGTAGAGGACACAAAGATATTCATGTCAGACACTTAACCTTTACTTTTATACATTCTATCGTTCAGTTACTTATGTACATGCTTACTTTGTACTATGCTACGTACTGGCCCAAATGTACGACAATATTTTTGAACTATATTTCAAATATGTTTGAAAAGGGCAAGCTGTATTATATTGATTATGTGTTCACAAAATCAGATCAAGTGAAATTAACAGTTTGAATTGGGGTGATGTACTATCCTCTGAAGATCTGGACTATGGGTGTGACACTTTCACTAACAAAATTAATTCTGTGAGGGATAGATTCAATGTGAGTATTCAGATAAAACCTAAAAACAAAAACAACTTGGTTTAATGTAAGTTTGTGAAAGCTGATGAAAACTGCATGAGATGCTGCATTAAGGAAGGCAATTAAAACTAGAAGAGACACTGACATGCTGCTCTATAAAGGCCTAAGGAACAAAGTTATCCAAGAGCTAAGGTTAGCTAAATCTCGTTTTTATGTCAATATATTGAATGAGGCAAAAGGCAACAATAAAATGACCTGGAAAAACATAGATGATCTCACAAGGAGGAATCCAAAATCTTTAGGTGATCTCACATTAAAAGTACAGGGAGAGTTAATTGAAGATAATTGTGCCGTTGCTTCTGCCTTTAATATTTTTTTCTGAGTCTGTATGTGAACTTGGGAAAAAAAATTCACCAAGGGAACTGGATATTGCTTCATTGGACACAACAGACCAGGTTTTTGCACTGACAGAAACAAATGTGTCAGTATCATCAGCTCCTTAAAAATCTCCAAAAGTAGAAATGCTTTTCATCTTGACACCAAGTTTGTTAAGTCACACAAAGATATCTTAGCTTGTCCTATTACTCATTTAATTAATTTGTCTTTTAAAATGAGCCTTTTTCCTGAGGGCTGGAAATGTGCCATTGTCACATTTGTTTTTAAATCTGGAGACTGCCTTGAAGCCAGTAACTACAGACCTATAAGCATACTGCCGGTACTCTCGACTGGTCGTCATTGAACAACTGACTACATTTCTTAACACTAGCAATTTTGGTCTACATCGTATGCAATTTGGTTTTAGAGTCAATCATTCCACTGAGACTGCTACCTTGCATTTAATAGAGCAAATTAAATCAAGGCTTGACAAAGGAGGAGTAGTTGGTGCTGTATTCTTAGATCTGCGTAAAGCATTCGATACAGTCACACTGTTTTATTATCAAAACTTACTAAATTTAATTTTTCTCCTAGAGTGCTGGCCTGGATGTCCTCATATCTATCAAACAGGAGGCAATGTGTTAGAGGGTGTGATGCACAGTCCAACTACATGAAGTGCACTATGGGTGTTCCACAAGGATCAGTTTTAGGTCCTTTATTATTTAGTCTTTATATTAACGATCTCGCTGAAGAGTGTGCTGATGTAGACCTACAGATGTACGCAGATGACACTATTGTATATGTACATGCTAAAACAGCTGACTTAGCAGCTGTCCAGTTAACAACTGTGATGGAAAGGATCACTCTTTGGCTTGATCAATCATGTCTGAGTTTAATTGTAGATAAGACAAAATGTGTGTTTTTTTCTAAAACCATGGTACAACCTCCTAATGTTGGTATTCTAATTAAAGGCAAACACATTGACATAGTTACTGATTTTAAATATCTTGGCGTGATTCTGGACTCAAATTGGAACTTTAAGAAAGATGTTAAAAAAATGGTTAAGTCCATAAAATACAACCTAGCAAATTTCAGACATATTAGAAACTGTCTTTCTTTGGATGGAGCCAAGACATTTATGCATGCCATGATTCTGTCTCGTATGTCTTATTGTATCACCTGCTGGGGGCAGGCTGGTGATTCCACTCTAAGGTCTCTCGTGTCTTTATACAAACAAACTTTAAAAACTCTGAACAAAAAGCCAATGTGTCACCATCTCTGCAGGATACTGGAGAAATATAAGTTATTGAGCTTTGAGAATTTCAGGATATTTTCCAATTTGTGTGTGGTTTATAAAATTTTAAATGGTTTGGCCCCCCTCCACTATGTGACTTTGTGCATACTCGCCTGTTAAATTCTATCAGATCCTCCAGAATATCCTCCATACGAGATTGTACCATACCATTTCGCCGCTCTGTAACTGGGCAATCAGCTTTTTCTGTGAAGGCCACAAATCAGTGGAACACCCTGCCTTATGTTGTGAGGAGCTGCAGCTCTGTCAGCACTTTCAAAATCAACCTAAAAAATCTGTTAAAAGCTGCTCAGCTTTGTAATCACTGACTTGGTCTTCAGAACTTGTTTTTTGAAGTGTGTGTGTGTGTGTGTGTGTGTGTGTGTGTGTGTGTGTGTGTGTGTGGGTAGCTTCTTATTTTCTGTCTATCCTTGTATGCTATTTTTATCTGTTTTGCTATTGTACTGTATTTTTTACTGTGACCTGCCAAGAGACTACAGACGCGAATTAGCTTGAAGCTATAATCTGGTACGGTGCATCAAATGGTGACATTTATGTTTGAGCTGTACATTGTCCTTTTTAAATAAATAAAATAAAAAAAAATAAAAAAAGATAATCTTCCTGAATGGAGTGCACACCAGTCTAACACTAGCTCCTGTAAAGTGATACAAGGAAGATAGTTTGGAAGCTTAATGTTGCTAACTTAGTAAGTTTCTTCAACTCTGTTTATTGGGAGTCATTTAGAGTTAGTCAGTGGAGTATTTAGTAAGCTTACTTTAACCTGCAGGAGTTTCTGACAGCTAAAACATTAAATTAATCCCTAAGGACTGAAAAGGAGTTCACAATGTCTCCAGACATCTTCACTGAAGAAACAGACTGAGGTCCAAATCATCAGTCAAACAGAAACATTCACTGAGTTGTATGTTTATTCACCTTGCTCACAAACAAGTCAGTCAAGGTTTGTGAAGTCAGGTCATATGGACTCATGTAGCTTGTTTATATCAAAGTATTGGTATCCTGTCATCAGGCCTTGTTATTTGAAGACAATGCATCACAATCAAATCACAGACTCTTCCTGTAGAGTAAGAACTGTACCTAACCTCCTCTAATGTGTATATAATAGTTTATACTAGTTAAATAGTATAATGAACAAATAGTTGAATATGAAAAGCATTACATGCTTTTATTATTTGCTCTTGCTTATTTTGTTAAGCTGGACATTAGGACATGCTGAATATTTAACAAATAAATACATAAATAAAAATTTATGGAACGGTTATATATTATAGTAAAGAAAAAAATTAACAGGAATTAAAATTCACATGTAAACCTTTGCAACAAATTCAGCAACACATTGGTCCAAACTTAAACTGAAAATAAAATTCCTGTATAAAACAATACTATTGCATAACATGAAAACAACACATCACAATTAAGAAAAGAGTCAAACAAACAAGAGAAAGGAAGGGCCACACTGCCCTTTTGCCTTCTATCCACAAGCAGGTGACCCAACTGACCACTCTGCGGTCGGTTGTTACACAGAATCCTCAGTCTGAAACAGCTGCAGTGGCAGGTTCTTTTTATGAAAACAAGCATTTCTGCTCTTCCTATCACATCCGAATCCATTCAATCTAGATTCACAAGGTCCTGATTCAATTTGATTTCTGATTCAATTTGATACAATATCCATCTGATTAAGGATATTTCAGTTACAATATTAATTTTGTGTGAATATTAAATAGATTAAAAAATAATAATTTGATTTGTACAAGGAATTGTTATTACAACTGAATATTTTAGATACGAATGTTTCTAGAGCAGCAGCAGTTTATAACAGTACAGTAAGTATATCATAGCTGTCAAGTCTCCCGTTTTGGCCGGGAAACTACCGTATTTTACCCCTCTTTCCCGCCATCCTCCCGTATTAGTGTTTTCCCGTAAATCTCCGGGTCCATGTCATTGGTCCGACAGCCCATTGGTTTGACATCCCATTAGTCCGACTGTTCGCGGTGCTGAACGGCTCGCGGTGGGCGTATGGTGTGCCGCGACCGGCTCTGGGTCAGTTGGGAAAGGCTTGAGGTGGAGCAGGCTCACGGCTTATGTGTTTGTCACTTTCTTTTTCATTTTAACCCGCACCATGATCTTTTCCTGACCCTAACCAAGTGGTTTTTGTGCCGAAACCTAACCAGACCTTAACCACAGGGCATCATGATGATTTCAGAATGGGCTTTGGAACAATCGGTTTAATATGGTCGGAACAATGGGATGTCGAACCAATGGGCTGTTGGACCAATGGGCAGTTCCCAAATCTCCCGTATTATAATATAATTTAAAAAACAAACAAACAAAAAAAAAAACATTCTTCTGCCTCTCCAAACTGAACTCTGTCACTAGCCTCACGAGAACTGCCACCTGCAGTAGCCTGGGTGGCAGTTGTTGTGAGGTTAGTGTCGACAAGTGGTTCTGGTTGGTCTGGTTGACAAGTGGTTATTTTAGATTTCTTGTACACTCAGGGACGGGTTTTACTATGGGCAATGTGGGCGACCGCCCAGGATGCAATCTATCTATTTATCTAAGAAAAAAAAAAAAAAAAATTGCCAGTTTTGTAGACTACTGCTCATTTCCACGTTAGTGGAGTGGGCGCTGGGGCGCCCCTATTATCACGTTTCAACCAGCAGCAGAAAGGAAAGGCGAATCTGGGCGGTTGTGGGTTGAACGGGGGTCACAGACAGGAATACATAGTGCTCTGTGGCGCAAGATAACGGCTTACCGGCGACAGAGAAGTCCGACTCCAGGTCCAGTAATTTCCTCTTCATTGGTGTCATGACTGCCCAGTACCTGGACAACCGAGCCATGGCGGCACACAGGTATGTGACATGGCACAGGAGAAACGAGCCGTTCACATTTCTCTCTTGTGGCAGGTAACGGCCCACAAACCTTACCGCACTGTAGGGACTGTTCTTTACTTATGGAGGGACTGTCAGGAGAGGAGGGTGGCTGATTGATTTTTATTTATTTTTTGATCCCCCCTATGTGAATCACTTATTGATGCTGTTTTTGAAATATGAATAAGTCAGTAAGTAAGTAAGTTCTTGCGGCGGGCGTTGAAAAATTTCCCTTATTTTCAAGTCCCAAACTTGACAGGTATGAGTATATGTACATATATATATATATATATATATATATATATATGTATATTGGGGCTTTCAATCACTTAAATTTTTTAATCACAATTAATCACAGAATTTCATCGTTAATTGCAAATAATCACTGGTTTAAAATGCCATCATTATGCATTTCAAAACAGTTTTGAAGTCCATAATAACAAGGTAAAGCCATTTTGTGTTTTGATTGGGAATGCAAAGAAACTGACTTCATGATCTTGATTTTTAGATTTATTTATTTCAAATCAGTGTTGCACTGCACAACAGTGTGGTCCAAGAGACAAAATATAAGCATGCAATCAACCCTCTAAGGTCCACATACAGTGGACCCATTTCTGCCTCTTTTGGGGGATAGCAGGTCAACAATATTTGTGACATAGAAGTGGTATATATATCACCTGAAAGCTGGAACCCTGGAGATCAATCTGAGCTGCAGCTCAGCACTGTTCTAGTCATAGTCATAAATCTGTCATAAACATTGCATGCAAAAAAGTGCATAGTTTATGCACAAAACTGTAGCCCCCTTCCTGAGAAGCTAACGTAACATTGGATTGTACCACTGGATTCCTAGGGTCTTCTAGTTTTGTATGATACCAGTCAGGGGCGACTCTAGGATCAGAGGTTTAGGGGTGCTGAGCACCCAGAGAGCTGCCCGGCCAGGCAAGATAAATCTCACTGTTTTGTACATTTTAACGCAATTTCATTCCCACATTTGTGAAAGAAAAGCACAACACTTTTTGGGAAAGTCTGTGACTAAACCATCAAATCTGATAAAGGTTATTTAAATGCTGAACCACAGCAAAAGAGGAATGGATTGGAATCATAAAAGAAACATACTGTAACCTTAATTTCTGGGGAAGGATAACTCATTCTGATATAGCAGCTCTTCAACATACACATAAACAGTATGTATGTTTCTGGAGTAAACCAGCCCCCTATAGAGAGTACCAAAAATACCAAAAATGGACTTGGACTTATTTTTTGGACTTTTATTTGAAATGCAATGTAACATGTAACATTACTGTAACACATTAACAGTAATTGACTTTTTCAGAGTTTGTCTCTGCCTTTTTCCTTCTTGTCTGTATTATATAATACAAATACATAATTAAAAATACACTTCAAAAAAAGAAAAGTGCTTGAAATCTACAAAATAATAATAATAATAATAAAATAATAAAAGAGGTGCTGTATTTTTGTTGTTAAAATATTACGTTTCAACCAAGTACTGTATGCTTTTGACACTTTTCTAGCTTGTTAAAAAAGGACATACATTAAAAAAAAATGTAAAAAAATCTCTCAGATTTTAGGGGTGCTGGGATTCAATTTAGGAGTGCTTCAGCACCCACAAAAATGGGCTAGAAACACCTATGATACCAGTATCATCACTCCAGCTTTAAAACTCATCCATCTATAGCTTCTGAAAGACAGGGGGCGCCAAAAATAGCAGCACAACATATATATATAGGAACAGCAGGAACAGCACGAGGCTTAAATGAAGACAATGATGTATGCTTACATAAGGCCCGTTTCCACTGAAGAAGTTCCTGGTACTATTTGGGGGGCAGGAACTACTACAGGAACGTCCTCTCGTTCGGCCCTCTCAACCGCCGTGTCTCCACTGAGTGGAGTACGAGGAAGGTTCCTGTAAAGTTACGGGCTGCCTCTGGATGTGACGTAATCGTTGCGCGACCATTTTGACCGGGGCGACGTAGGGACGCCGTTAGCCAATAGCGGTGTCTGTAATAACTCACTAAATGGCCCGTGAAAAAAATATTTTTTCCAGCGGATGTCTTAGTTACAACATGATTGAGCTAACTGGAGTAGTTTCATGTCGTATCCGACAACGGGAGGCTTTTAACAGATGACATCCTGATGTTAGCTTTGCTGCTGCTGTTACCTGATGCTTTCTAGACATTTTCCAAAACTGAATAAATACCACACATATCAACACAAAACTGCTTTGCTAGCTCAATCATGTTGTAACTAAGATATCTGCTGGAAAGAATATTTTTTTCACGGGCCATTTAGTGAGTTTTTTTTACATGGCGGTGAAAGCTATATGAACGAGCTAACCCTCGTCTGCTGAGTTTTAAAAATGCCGGCTATTTTGTTGCTTTCTGTTGACGTCACATCCCTCCTTGAGTATATCCAATCAGCAACAAGTAATCCCCAAGCCCCAGCCAGGAGTCTTTCGGGGCCGTTCTGAGTACCTACCCCGAGGCAGGGACTTGTTTAGCCCCCGTAAAAGTTCCGGAACTCTGTCCTTCGGGGGTGGTTCCTGCGGTGGAGACACGCATCAATGGCCCCGGCCCCATAAAATTACCCCAAAGTTCCTGCGGTGGAAACGAGCCTATACTTTTTACAATGTAGGAACTGTCGTTCCTGTATTTGAGGTTAGTAAGCCACACACAGGCACTAAGTCTTTAAGTCACTAAGTCAGGCACTAAGTCACTAAGTCAGGCACTAAGTATTTATTCAATCTTTGAGCGCCTTTAAATCCAAACTAAGAATACTTGAGGCCGACTCCACTATATGTACTTGTTTTTCATAATCTGCTTGTAAATTCAATACTATTTGTTTGTGTTTTATCTGTGTAATTGGTAACTGTGTATCATACTTGCTGCTGCCTATCTTGGCCAGGTCTCCCTTGAAAAAGAGGTTGTTAATCTCAATGGGATCTTCCTAGTTAAATAAAGGTTAATAATAATAACAAAGTCATAGTAGTAGTAGTAAAGGCTGTAGAAGTGGACAATAGGCTGAGAGTTGAGAAGTCTAAGTGCTGGATGTGATGGTAATCTAAAAATGCTTATATATAATGTCAAACATACAGTAGTCTTTAAAATGTAGGAACTGTTGCTCCTCTCATCACTGTATTTGACGTTCGTAGGCTAAACAGAAACACAACACACACACACACACACACACACACACACGGATGTGTTTGTGGATTAGGATGCGGTATACAGTTATACACCCTCTAACCACAGTGTGGGCTGCAATGGCAGAGTGACCTTATCTGTATTTGCACTCGATGATTCCACGGGAAGAGCAGTAACTGCAGACGCATTGTTTCAAAGTATACACACATTGCCACACACATTGTCTTTTGATATGAGAGGGTGACAGACTTCACTCTTAGTGTTCTCAAAGTCTTATTTAAAGTATTCTAGTGTATGGTACACACTGATCACCTAGGATGCAGCATTGATCCTTTTGAATACATGAAATTGTATTACACTATATATACTATTACAGCAACAATAAAACATTATGATGAAGCATACATTATTAAAAATGCATCAAGCTGTGTGCATACATGAGACCCTAAAAAAGAGGGTAGATCATGGGGAGTACCACCAGCTGGTCCAGGAGCTTAGCTTCAATGATGTTGTTGTAAAATATGTTGTTTCCAGGCATATTTTAGGATGACTCGGGGTTTGACAACCTGCTGTCTATTGTCGGGCCGGATCGCTCTGGGTGTCCAGCAACCACTACCACTAGTTTCTCCTCCGCTGTTTACCAACTGTAAACTTGTTGTTGTTAGTAGTGTTGTCACGGTACCAAAACTGGGACCCACAGGACAATACCAGTGAAAGTATCACGGTTCTGAGTAGTATCATGATACCACAACAAAAATTAGGCAGATGTGTCTTTTGTCATTTATAAAAAGATAAATCACTTTTCTATAATACATCAATGATATTTCAGTGGAATAAATTACTTATTGACTTATTCATACTTCAAAAACAGCATCAATAAGTGATTAACATAAGGGGGATCAAAATAAAATAAATAAATAAAATAAAAATCAACCAGCCACCCTCCTCCTCTGATAAGTTAAGAACAGTCCCTTCAGTGCGGTGAGGTTTGTGGACCGTGACCTGCCACAAAGACAGAAATGTGAACCGCTCGTTTCTCCTCTGACATGTCACACGGCTCGGCTGTTCAGGTACTTCTGGGCAGTCATGACACCAACAAAGAGGAAATTATTGGACCTGGAGCCGGGCTTCTCAGTTGCCGGTAAGCCGTTATCTTGCAGTGGCCATAGTGCTCCGCCGTATTCCTCTCTGTGACCCCCGTTCAACCGACAACCGGCAGGATTCGCCTTTTGTTTCTGCTGCTGGTTGAAATCTGTACTCGCATAGCGTGCTCCTGAGTGATTTCTTTTGCTTGCACGAAACTATTTTTAGTCGCAAATGCCAGTAAATGCTCGCACCGTAGAGCTCTGTAGTGGAAAACAAATCACTGTAGCAAATATAAACAAATCTAACTTTCACTTTCACAATAATACCTGAAATGTCACTGGAAAACAAACCACTGCAGCAGCATATTGAGTGCCAGGTGGCCAGGGCGCCGTTATTGGACGGCCCATGGACACTCACCCTCTTGTGATTGGACTTTGAACTTATCCCACAGTAGTGGTACCGTGAAGCACCACAGTACTACGGTACTCCAACATTATGGTATCATATGTACTGTGGTGTTTTAGTACCGTGGTCTACTGTTGGTACCAGTATACCGTACAACACTAGTCGTTACTACCACAGAAGATCAGCAAGGTGCCTCAGATGCCTAGAGGGCAGAAACGTGAGGCGCATTGCAACACAAAAAACGCAAGCAAAAAGCTTCATTCTCATTAAAAACAATTACAAAAAGTCGCCTCAAGCTGCTAAAACGCTTTCTGTGATCAAGACTTAACACTACAATTTTCAAAAAACACAAATGACTACCTGTGGGTCCCGAGGACTCACTACATCAAAAACCTATCAACATGACTGCAAGTATTGCGATTCAGTATTACAGTTTATTGCAATTTTTGTTAACACTAGACCACTGGAAAAAGTTGAATTAGAGGCTGTATTTCATGAGGCATATTTCCGAAAATAATGCACATCAAGTGGCAGTCAGTCTTTCTGACTTTAATTTCAGCGGCATCACTCAGAAAAGTGGTAAATAAATTAATAACTCTTTTTATGGTCTTACTTATGACAATTTTATTCAAGTGAAAGCAAAACATTAGTGCAACATTAAGCTGACCCTGCAGTGTTTTAAATACATTGATGTATTTGCAGCAGCCACAATATCAACATTGACTGCAACTTATTGATTTCCTTTTTTTTTAGTATTTAAAATTGGTAAAATCTAATGCTGTTGAGGATGGGATGGGATGGGATGTTGTGATCACGTAACAAGGGAGTAAAGAAGGAATTAGCATTAAGACTGCGTCTTAAGAGTCTGCGTAGGGGGGAAGGTGTGACGAATGGGTCAAACAGCACAGTACTATCAGTACAGTACTACTACTACAAGAGACCAGTGTTCAGGACTGTGTTAACCAAGTAAACTCTGAGTTGTTTTAACGTACCAGACCAAAGTAACTTCGCTTGCCTAAACCTAATCTGTGTTCATTCATTCATTCATCTTCTAACCGCTTCATCCTCTTGAGGGTCGCGGGGGGGCTGGAGCCTATCCCAGCTGACATCGGGCGAGAGGCAGGGTACACCCTGGACAGGTCGCCAGACTATCGCAGGGCTGACACATAGAGACAAACAACCATTCACGCACACATTCACACCTATGGACAATTTAGAGTTATCAATTAACCTATCTGCACCGATATCTTAACCAATTAACCTATCTGCATGTCTTTGGACTGTGGGAGGAAGCCGGAGTGCCCGGAGAGAACCCACGCTGACACGGGGAGAACATGCAAACTCCGCACAGAGGGCTCCCATGCCCGGGATCGAACCGGCAACCCTCTTGCTGTGAGGCGAGAGTGCTAACCACCACACCACCGTGCCGCCCTACCTAATCTGTGTTACTTTACTAAAGTAAGTAATGTCATAGGTGGGGTGCTAATTAGTTAAATATCATACAACCTGTTGTAGATGCATTTTGGTAAAATATCATATAAGGACACATTAAAAATATTATTCCAGAGTTACTGTAATGCATTTATTCACACTGACCCTCCCCCAACTCTCTCTTTGTTAATCAGACTACAAATGAGATAAATTACCTAACTCATGCATCCTAGCTGGGTTTAATCTGTGTAACAGCAGCAACAGAAAGTTCACCGATCCAGCAGGTAGTTTGTGCTGGGCCAACTAAATTTGAGTTGATATTCGAACAGCTGAGGGTCCATGTCCTCGGACCATCAGACAGGTATGAGGTCACATGTGTGGTAACATTACTCAGACTTCCAACTTGATCAATTAAGAGATCGTAAGGAAAAAAAACGAACAAACAAAAAAAACTTAATTGTTTTCCCTGACAATCCAAACCCCCAACATGTTCAGTTTACCATCATATATGACAAAGACAGCACAGAATCTTCCTATTCAAGAGGCTGTAACCAGAGAATATTATAACAGTTTTGGTTTGGTCAGCAGAACTCTGCAAATTCAGGCTGTAATACCCAATCGAAAAGATGGTTCCTTTCCTTGTCCAGAGCTGCAGACCTACAAAATCTACTCCATTCAAACAGAAAACATCTGTTGCACCTGTCTTTAAAACACAATGACATTTCAGTTGAATGAGATTTGAGATTTTCCCCCAAAATGCTACCATCATTTTCATTAGTCTGGCTTAATAGCCTTCACAGAAAGTGTTTTTTGAACGCACACAATAATAATACTCCATTGATGTATTGTAAGTGTCTGGCAGAATTGTCTCACGACGGGACATCATGTTATCCATCCTATTTTTCCGCCTCGCTCACCCTTTTCTCTTGCCCACCCCTACGGAGTGGATGAGTGGTCTGAAGACCCATAATACACTTTGCCAGGCAATTATGGTGCAGAATTACAGACCACCTGTGGCTAGACTCCATCTAGACACCATCCAGCCCATCTCTCCACGGCCCCAGCAGCCCACTCTCAAAACCACCTTTACAACCTTGAGTTTTTATTCCCAACAACTACCAAAAAATCAAATCATGATTAGAGAAGTAAAGTGATTGCTCTTGTAGTAAATAATATCTTAAGTGCTGTGTTACCAAGGGTTGGCTAAGGCGTTCTTTCTTATTGTGGTAGCTCAATTTGTTTACCTCCATGCAATAAGAAATTTCATTACCAAGATTCTAAACAGCCAGCAGTGTTGTGACTGCCAACTGTTTATCTACAACTTTTATATTTCAATCCTACTTTTCAATTCAATTCAATTAGAAAAAAGTTATGACAGATGAAGTCATACAAATCAAACGTGTGTATCTTCTGTTGTTTAAAGCTGTGCATACAACCTTAAAAACCTTGAACAATACACAAAAATACTGTAGAATAAATTACGTCCCTGCTTCATTCTGCTGTAATTTGTATGAAGGTTAAACCTAGCTTTTTTGCTTGAGTAACCTAACCTGTTAACCTAACCCTCACCCAATTTGTTACAAAGAAGGTCTATCACTATGTAACAAATGTAAAAAGCCTATCAACATGTCAGTTGCTCATGGCAGAGAAGTAACTACTGCCGCCATCTGTCACAAATATTGGTTACTTTTATTTCTTTCATTATTTAAATTTTCAAGTCACACCTCCCTTTCTTTAGATGTGGTGATGACAAAATAAAAATATAGCCGCGAGCGGCAATCTGCGGGTTCTAACCTGTTCCGCCCCAAACCAGCCACCGTGACCCTCACCACCCACCGTGACCCTCGTCTGCCGTAGTGCAAGACGTTCCCCACTCTGTCCCTGAAAGCTCCAAGCAATACATACTCTTTCCAAGTCACATATTTCTTGAAATCGGGTTTTCAACTAGCCTACATGCTAATAACATTTGTGGTATACTTTCACATAGAGACTCCATCTGAGAGCAAATGCATTGGCTAGGAAGATGCAACAAAATGATGTTAATGATTTTTGGAATGAAGTCAAGATTATGAATCACAGTAAAATACCTTTGTCCTCCAGTATGGAGGGAGTAAGTGGCAGTGTAAATATTATGGAATTATGGAGAAGACATTACATGGAGCTTTTTAACTGTGTTAAAAGTGATGTTTTTACTGTTGGCGATATATCTCATGATAATGTGGTCATAAGGCCTGATGATATAAGTTACGCAATTGGGAAATTGGCTTTAAACAAATCCTGTGACCTTCATCTGATCTCTGCAGAGCATTTGAAATTTTCATGAATGAAATTTTCATTTTCAAGAATGAATGAATGAGTGAATGAATGAACTAGAAAATTTCACATGAAATTTTGAGTGTGCCTGATGCTTGCTGCCAACTAGTATCCCCATACCATTATGCCAATTATTAATAGCAGTAAATGTATCACTGTGTGTCTGTGTGTGTGTGCATGCCTGAATGTGTGTATGTTCACGTGCTGTCGCGCGTTTGTGTATGTGTGAGTCTGTTTGTCTGTCTGTGTATATGTCCACTTACAGATAGAAAAAAACAGCTTAACTTAACAGCTAAAAAAGACTGTAGTCTAAAATGTCCAAGATGGACACAGAAAGACAGAGACAGGCAGACCCAGACAGGCAGACTGACACATATGTAATTACCTCTGTATGATGAGGCTTTAACTGCAAAGAAGTCAGGTTGCTGAAATATTCAAATTTGACTGTGCTGTGACACACAGACGAATGGCCGAACGGCTGGAGTTGATTCAGCCAATCACCAGTTGGCAATGGCACAGTCAAATTTAAATACACCAAGAAAAGGCAGAAACTGAGCCAAAAGTTCCTCTCAAACTCCACCTGTTTAATGAAAAACCCTAAGTGCTACAGCTACAAAAAGCACACCGTGAGCGAGAGGACAGGATGCGGATCACAAAGGTGTAAATTTCATTTCTGTGGTGTGAAAAATGAGGCCAGGGCCATGATGGACATAAGTGGAATGGTCTGCTTTCTTCCAGAAATTTGGGCTCTCACTTAACATGGGAGTGAATGGGGCAGTTGGTTGGACTTGTTGTCCTTTTAGACCACCTGCAGCCAAAACCCTAAATCCATTTTCTTCAGCGGTTGCACCTCTGCGACCGGAACGGCGTTTCCTACAATTTGGTGTACAATTTGTGTATGTATAGTGAACGATGTGGCCGCACCAGTGAGTTTAAGAGAAAATTTCTTGATGATTTCAGAGGTGCTGTGCACTCTAGCGATGACATCACCCACTCTAATTCTCAACATTCCACGCAATACACACCCATTATAAATTCTGAGAAGGGCTGAAAATTTCATGATTTTTAAACAGCTGGTGTAGAAAACCTAAAAGAGATATGGAAAATATGAATCAGTCCCTGAAAGTCGATGGCAATGTCAACATTTCAGAGTTGGAATGGAGTTTCTACGTGAATGTATGAGTTCGTGAAGTGTGGGTGAAGATGAGTGAGTTTGAAGGATTTTCTCATTGACTTCCATTATAACCAAGTTTCAGAAAACGCTGAATATTTTGGAAAGTTTGAATGGGATTGAAAAGTTGAATCATATGTAAAAAGTCAAGGAATTGCTGAATATTTTCCAGTTTGAATGTAGTTTCTAGCTGAAAGTATGAATTGGGAGTTACCGTTTGAAATTTTGTGATTTTTGAAGATTCCGTAATTCATTTTCAATGGGAAAACGGTTTGGGAAAAAAAGGGGAATATCTGGGAATGGCGGTGGCGCCCCCTATAGGCTGATCTCAAAATCTTTTTTTGGGTGTGTTCTTGGTCCCCTTCTGATGATATTTACCCAGTTTTGTGACGATCGGAAAAACGCTTAACATTTTACAGCCGTTATTCGCTAAGCCCCGCCCTTTCCAAGGACACTTTGCATGACGGCAGCCGTGTTTTTTGTCCGATCTTGCTCATTTATAATAGAAATGAGTGTCTCGGTCCCCCGATGCCTCATACCAAGTTTGGTGTTGATAGCACAAATATTTCAAAAGTTTATTCATTTTACTGTTTTTAACATTATTAAAATTAGCAAAAATTCTGTAAGGGCGGCATTCATGGTGCAAGAGGCTTTTTTGTAGAGGACTATCATAAGGATGTGTGTGTAAAGTTTCAAGTCAATAGCACTTGTGGTGCGGGCAGAGCCTTTCAAGCTTTACACTCTATGTTATAGCGCCCCCATAAGGCCGATTGGGACCAAATTTTTTTGAGCAGTATTTGGATGTCATTTATAGTCCATGTACCACGTTTCATGTCCCTAGGTCCTTCCAGCTGCTCATAAATTAATAAAACGCAAATTATGACGGTTGATGATGAATAGACCACGCCCACTTTCACCTATCAACATGGCACTCAAGATATTAGTTAATAGCCACCCCTAGAGCATGCATACCAAATTTGGTGAAATTCCATCCAATGGTCTTTGAGATACACATGTGTGGCATTTATAGCGCCCCCTATGGGCTGAGCTCAAAATGCTTTGGTAGGCAGCTTCCAAGTCTCATTGTGGACCTACCCACCAAGTTTGGTGATGATAGGTCAAAGGGTGTGGAAGTTATGGCCAATCAATTCTAAGCTCCGCCCACAGCAAAGATTCATTGGTCCGTGGCGGCCATGTTTTTTGACCAATCTGGTTCATTTATAATAGAAATGTGTCGTGTCATCCCCCAAAGCCGTGTACCAAGTTTGGTGTTGATTGAGTTAAAATTGTAAAAGTTTATGTCATGTTACTGTTTTTCAAATTATGCAAATTAGCAAAAAATCTAGTCAGGCGGAGCTTAATGGTCCTTGAGGCTTTTTTGTAGAGCACATTGAGCTGGACCTGTGTGTCAAGTTTCAAGTCATTCGGACTTATGGTGTGAGGGGCGTGGCCTCCCAAAAAAGTCATTTTTAAGCCTTAATTACAGTGCCACCATGTGGCCAACTGGGCTCATATTTTAATAAAAGTTGATGCACATCATTTCCAATGATTGGGCCAAGTTTCAGGTTTCTGGCTCATTCCAGCTCATGGGAATTTGAGCTCAAGAGGCAGACAACAAAAAATAATAATAAATATAGCCGCGAGCGGCAATCTGCGGGTTCTAACCTGTTCCGCCCCAAACCAGCCACCATGACCCTCACCACCCACCGTGACCCTCATCTGCCGTAGTGCAAGACGTTCCCCACTCTGTCCCTGAAAGCTCCAAGCAATACATACTCTTTCCAAGTTACACATTTCTTGAAATCGGGTTTTCAGCTCGCCTACATGCTAATAACATTTGTGGTATACTTTCACATGGAGACTCCATTTGAACATCAAAACATAAATTGAAATTTTACCTATTGATCTGTATTTCAAAGTTTCAATAGGTATTTTAATGTTTAAGCAATCACAGTTCCATGATCATGATCATTTTGGGAGAAATCTGGAGATAATTATAGCGCCCCCATGAGGCCGATTGGGACCAAATTTTTTGAGCAGTATTTGGATGTCATTTATAGTCCATGTATCACGTTTCATGTCCCTAGGTCCTTCCAGCTGGTCATAAATTAATAAAACGCAAATTATGATGGTTAATGACGAATAGGCCCCGCCCACTTCCACCTATCAACATGGCACTCAAGATATTACTTAATAGCCACCCCTAGAGCATGCATACCAAATTTGGTGAAATTCCATCCAATGGTCTTTGAGATACAGGTGTGTGGCATTTATAGCGCCCCCTATAGGCTGAGCTCAAAATGCTTTGGTAGGCAGCTTCCAAGTCTCATTGTGGACCTACCCACCAAGTTTGGTGATGATAGGTCAAAGGGTGTGGGAGTTATGGCCAATCAATTTTAAGCTCCGCCCACAGCAAAGATTCATTGGTCCGTGGCGGCCATGTTTTTTCACCAATCTGGCTCATTTATAAAAGAAATGTGTCTTGTCATCCCCCAAAGCCGTGTACCAAATTTGGTGTTGATGGAGTCAAAATTGTAAAAGTTTATGTCACTTTACTGTTTTTCAAATTATGCAAATTAGCAAAAAATCTAGTCAGGCGGAGCTTAATGGTCCCAGAGGCTTTTTTGTAGAGCACATTGAGCTGGACCTGTGTGTCAAATTTCAAGTCAATCAGACTTATGGTGTGAGGGGCGTGGCCTCCCAAAAAAGTCATTTTTAAGCCTTAATTACAGCGCCACCATGTGGCCGACTGGGCTCATATTTTAATAAAAGTTGATGCACATCATTTCCAATCATTGGGCCAAGTTTCAGGTTTCTGGCTCATTCCAGCTCACGGGAATTTGAGCTCAAGCGGCAGACAACAAAAAATAATAATAATAAATATAGCCGCGAGCGGCAATCTGCGGGTTCTAACCTGTTCTGCCCCAAACCAGCCACCGTGACCCTCATCTGCCGTAGTTCAAGACGTTCTCCCCTCTGTCCCTGAAAGCTCCCATTAATACATACTCTTTCCAAGTCACATCTAATTTTTTACCCATCTAATGGTCTTTGAGATACAGATGTGTGGCATTTATAGCGCCCCCTATAGGCTGATCTCAAAATCTTTTTTTGGGTGTGTTCTTGGTCCCCTTCTGATGATATTTACCCAGTTTTGTGACGATCGGAAAAACGCTTAACATTTTACAGCCGTTATTCGCTAAGCCCCGCCCTTTCCAAGGACACTTTGCGTGACGGCAGCCGTGTTTTTTGTCCGATCTTGCTCATTTATAATAGAAATGAGTGTCTCGGTCCCCCGATGCCTCATACCAAGTTTGGTGTTGATAGCACAAATATTTCAAAAGTTTATTCATTTTACTGTTTTTAACATTATTAAAATTAGCAAAAATTCTGTAAGGGCGGCATTCATGGTGCAAGAGGCGTGTTTGTAGAGGACTATCAGAAGGATGTGTGTGTAAAGTTTCAAGTCAATAGCACTTGTGGTGCGCGGGGCAGAGCCTTTCCAAGCTTTACCTCTATGTTATAAGCGCCCCCATAAGGCCGATTGGGACCAAATTTTTGAGCAGTATTTGGATGTCATTTATAGTCCATGTACCACATTTCATGTCCCTAGGTCCTTCCAGCTGCTCATAAATTAATAACACGCAAATTATGACGGTTGATGATGAATAGACCACGCCCACTTTCACCTATCAACATGGCACTCAAGATATTAGTTAATAGCCACCCCTAGAGCATGCATACCAAATTTGGTGAAATTCCATCCAATGGTCTTTGAGATACAGATGTGTGGCATTTATAGCGTCCCCTATAGGCTGAGCTCAAAATGCTATGGTAGGCAGCTTCCAAGTCTCATTGTGGACCTACCCACCAAGTTTGGTGATGATAGGTCAAAGGGTGTGGAAGTTATGGCCAATCAATTCTAAGCTCCGCCCACAGCAAAGATTCATTGGTCCGTGGCGGCCATGTTTTTTGACCAATCTGGCTCATTTATAATAGAAATGTGTCTTGTCATCCCCCAAAGCCGTGTACCAAATTTGGTGTTGATTGAATTAAAATTGTAAAAGTTTATGTCATGTTACTGTTTTTCAAATTATGCAAATTAGCAAAAATCTAGTCTGGCGGAGCTTAATGGTCCTTGAGGCTTTTTTGTAGAGCACATTGAGCTGGACCTGTGTGTCAAATTTCAAGTCATTCGGACTTATGGTGTGAGGGGCGTGGCCTCCCAAAAAAGTCATTTTTAAGCCTTAATTACAGCGCCACCATGTGGCCAACTGGGCTCATATTTTAATAAAAGTTGATGCACATCATTTCCAATCATTGGGCCAAGTTTCAGGTTTCTGGCTCATTCCAGCTCACGGGCATTTGAGCTCAAGCGGCAGACAACAAAAAATACTAATAATCATAAATATAGCCACAGTGCAATTTGCGGTTCTAACCTGTTTCGCCCAAACCAGCCACCGTGATTCCACCCACCGTGACCCTCATCTGCCGTGCAAGACGTTCCCCACTCTGTCCCTGAAAGCTCCAAGCAATACATACTGTTTCCAAGTCACACATTTCTTGAAATCGGGTTTTCAGCTCGCCTACATACTAATAACATTTGTGGTATACTTTCACATAGAGACTCCATTTGAACATCAAAACATAAATTGAAATTTTACCTGTTGATCCGTATTTCAAAGTTTCAATAGGTATTTTAGTGTTTAAGCAATCACAGTTCCATGATCATGATAATTTTGGGAGAAATCGGGAGATAATCATAGCGCCCCCATCAGGCCGATTGGGACCAAATTTTTTGAGCAGTATTTGGATGTCATTTATAGTCTATGTACCACATTTCATGTCCCTAGGTCCTTCCAGCTGGTCATACATTAATAAAACGCAAATTATGACGGTTAATGACGAATAGGCCACGCCCACTTTCACCTGTCAACATGGCAATCAAGATATTCGTTAATAGCCACCCCTAGAGCATGCATACCAAATTTGGTGAAATTCCATCCAATGGTCTTTGAGATACACATGTGTGGCATTTATAGCGCCCCCTATAGGCTGAGCTCAAAATGCTTTGGTAGGCAGCTTCCAAGTCTCATTGTGGACCTACCCACCAAGTTTGGTGATGATAGGTCAAAGGGTGTGGGAGTTATGGCCAATCAATTCTAAGCTCCGCCCACAGCAAAGATTCATTGGTCCGTGACGGCCATGTTTTTTGACCAATCTGGCTCATTTATAATAGAAATGTGTCTTGTCATCCCCCAAAGCCGTGTACCAACTTTGGTGTTGATGGAGTCAAAATTGTGAAAGTTTATGTCATTTTACTGTTTTTCAAATTATGCAAATTAGCAAAAAATCTGTAAGGGCGGCATTCATGGGGCACGAGGCTTTTTTGTAGAGGACTATCAGGAGGATGTGTGTGTAAAATTTCAAGTCAATAGCACTTGTGGTGCGGCGGGCAGAGCCTTTCAAGCTTTACACTCTATGTTATAGCGCCCCCATAAGGCCGATTGGGACCAAATTTTTTGAGCAGTATTTGGATGTCATTTATAGTCCATGTATCACGTTTCATGTCCCTAGGTCCTTCCAGCTGGTCATAAATTAATAAAACGCAAATTATGATGGTTAATGACGAATAGGCCCCGCCCACTTCCACCTATCAACATGGCACTCAAGATATTACTTAATAGCCACTCCTAGAGCATGCATACCAAATTTGGTGAAATTCCATCCAATGGTCTTTGAGATACAGATGTGTGGCATTTATAGCGCCCCCTATAGGCTGAGCTCAAAATGCTTTGGTAGGCAGCTTCCAAGTCTCATTGTGGACCTACCCACCAAGTTTGGTGATGATAGGTCAAAGGGTGTGGGAGTTATGGCCAATCAATTTTAAGCTCCGCCCACAGCAAAGATTCATTGGTCCGTGGCGGCCATGTTTTTTCACCAATCTGGCTCATTTATAATAGAAATGTGTCTTGTCATCCCCCAAAGCCGTGTACCAAATTTGGTGTTGATGGAGTCAAAATTGTAAAAGTTTATGTCACTTTACTGTTTTTCAAATTATGCAAATTAGCAAAAAATCTAGTCAGGCGGAGCTTAATGGTCCCAGAGGCTTTTTTGTAGAGCACATTGAGCTGGACCTGTGTGTCAAATTTCAAGTCAATCAGACTTATGGTGTGAGGGGCGTGGCCTCCCAAAAAAGTCATTTTTAAGCCTTAATTACAGCGCCACTATGTGGCCGACTGGGCTCTTATTTTAATAAAAGTTGATGCACATCATTTCCAATCATTGGGCCAAGTTTCAGGTTTCTGGCTCATTCCAGCTCACGGGAATTTGAGCTCAAGCGGCAGACAACAAAAAATAATAATAATAAATATAGCCGCGAGCGGCAATCTGCGGGTTCTAACCTGTTCTGCCCCAAACCAGCCACCGTGACCCTCATCTGCCGTAGTTCAAGACGTTCTCCCCTCTGTCCCTGAAAGCTCCCATTAATACATACTCTTTCCAAGTCACATCTAATTTTTTACCCATCTAATGGTCTTTGAGATACAGATGTGTGGCATTTATAGCGCCCCCTATAGGCTGATCTCAAAATTTTTTTTTGGGTGTGTTCTTGGTCCCTTTCTGATGACATTTACCCAGTTTTGTGACGTTTGGAAAAACGGTTAACATTTTACAGCCGTTATTCGCTAAGCCCCGCCCTTTCCAAGGACACTTTGCGTGACGGCAGCCGTGTTTTTTGTCCGATCTTGCTCATTTACAATAGAAATGAGTGTCTCGGTCCCCCGATGCCTCATACCAAGTTTGGTGTTGATAGCACAAATATTTCAAAAGTTTATTCATTTTACTGTTTTTAACATTATTAAAATTAGCAAAAATTCTGTAAGGGCGGCATTCATGGTGCAAGAGGCTTTTTTGTAGAGGACTATCAGGAGGATGTGTGTGTAAAGTTTCAAGTCAATAGCACTTGTGGTGCGGCGGGCAGAGCCTTTCAAGCTTTACACTCTGTTATAGCGCCCCCATAAGGCCGATTGGGACCAAATTTTTTGAGCAGTATTTGGATGTCATTTGTAGTCCATGTACCACGTTTCATGTCCCTAGGTCCTTCCAGCTGGTCATAAATTAATAAAACGCAAATTATGACGGTTAATGACGAATAGGCCACGCCCACTTTCACCTATCAACATGGCACTCAAGATTTTAGTTAATAGCCACCCCTAGAGCATGCATACCAAATTTGGTGAAATTCCATCCAATGGTCTTTGAGATACAGATGTGTGGCATTTATAGCGTCCCCTATAGGCTGAGCTCAAAATGCTATGGTAGGCAGCTTCCAAGTGTCATTGTGGACCTACCCACCAAGTTTGGTGATGATAGGTCAAAGGGTGTGGAAGTTATGGCCAATCAATTCTAAGCTCCGCCCACAGCAAAGATTCATTGGTCCGTGGCGGCCATGTTTTTTGACCAATCTGGTTCATTTATAATAGAAATGTGTCGTGTCATCCCCCAAAGCCGTGTACCAGGTTTGGTGTTGATTGAATTAAAATTGTAAAAGTTTATGTCATGTTACTGTTTTTCAAATTATGCAAATTAGCAAAAAATCTAGTCTGGCGGAGCTTAATGGTCCTTGAGGCTTTTTTGTAGAGCACATTGAGCTGGACCTGTGTGTCAAGTTTCAAGTCATTCGGACTTATGGTGTGAGGGGCGTGGCCTCCCAAAAAAGTCATTTTTAAGCCTTAATTACAGCACCACCATGTGGCCAACTGGGCTCATATTTTAATAAAAGTTGATGCACATCATTTCCAATCATTGGGCCAAGTTTCAGGTTTCTGGCTCATTCCAGCTCACGGGAATTTGAGCTCAAGCGGCAGACAACAAAAAATAATAATAATAATAAATATAGCCGCGAGCGGCAATTTGCGGGTTCTAACCTGTTTCGCCCCAAACCAGCCACCGTGACCCTCACCACCCACCGTGACCCTCATCTGCCGTAGTGCAAGACGTTCCCCACTCTGTCCCTGAAAGCTCCAAGCAATACATACTCTTTCCAAGTCACACATTTCTTGAAATCGGGTTTTCAGCTCGCCTACATACTAATAACATTTGTGGTATACTTTCACATAGAGACTCCATTTGAACATCAAAACATAAATTGAAATTTTACCTGTTGATCCGTATTTCAAAGTTTCAATAGGTATTTTAGTGTTTAAGCAATCACAGTTCCATGATCATGATAATTTTTGGAGAAATCTGGAGATAATCATAGCGCCCCCATAAGGCCGATTGGGACCAAATTTTTTGAGCAGTATTTGGATGTCATTTATAGTCCATGTACCTTGTTTCATGTCCCTAGGTCCTTCCAGCTGGTCATACATTAATAAAACGCAAATTATGACAGTTAATGACGAATAGGCCACGCCCACTTTCACCTGTCAACATGGCAATCAAGATATTCGTTAACAGCCACCCCTAGAGCATGCATACCAAATTTGGTGAAATTCCATCCAATGGTCTTTGAGATACACATGTGTGGCATTTATAGCGCCCCCTATAGGCTGAGCTCAAAATGCTTTGGCAGACAGCTTCCAAGTCTCATTGTGGACCTAACCACCAAGTTTGGTGATGATAGGTCAAAGGGTGTGGGAGTTATGGCCAATCAATTCTAAGCTCCGCCCACAGCCAAGATTCATTGGTCCCTGGCGGCCATGTTTTTTGACCAATCTGGCTCATTTGTAATAGAAATGTGTCTTGTCATCCCCCAAAGCCGTGTACCAACTTTGGTGTTGATGGAGTCAAAATTGTAAAAGTTTATGTCATTTTAATGTTTTTCAAATTATGCAAATTAGCAAAAAATCTATAAGGGCGGCATTCATGGTGCAATAGGCTTTTTTGTAGAGGACTATCAGGAGTATGTGTGTGTCAAATTTCAAGTCAATAGCACTTGTGGTGCGGCGGACAGAGCCTTTCAAGCTTTACACTCTATGTTATAGCGCCCCCATAAGGCCGATTGGGACCAAATTTTTTGAGCAGTATTTGGATGTCATTTATAGTCCATGTACCACGTTTCATGTCCCTAGGTCCTTCCAGCTGGTCATAAATTAATAAAACGCAAATTATGACGGTTAATGACGAATAGGCCACGCCCACTTTCACCTATCAACATGGCAATCAAGATATTAGTCAATAGCCACCCCTAGAGCATGCATACCAAATTTGGTGAAATTCCATCCAATGGTCTTTGAAATACAGATGTTTGGCATTTATAGCGCCCCCTATAGGCTGAGCTCAAAATGCTTTGGTAGGCAGCTTCCAAGTCTTATTGTGGACCTACCCACCGAGTTTGGTGATGATAGGTCAAAGGGTGTGGGAGTTATGGCCAATCAATTCTAAGCTCCGCCCACAGCAAAGATTCATTGGTCCGTGACGGCCATGTTTTTGGACCAATCTGGCTCATTTGTAATAGAAATGTGTCTTGTCATCCCGCAAAGCCGTGTACCAAATTTGGTGTTGATGGAGTCAAAATTGTAAAAGTTTATGTCATTTTACTGTTTTTCAAATTATGCAAATTAGCAAAAAATCTGTAAGGGCGGCATTAATGGTGCCAGAGGCTTTTTTGTAGAGGACTATCAGGAGGGTGTGTGTGTAAAATTTCAAGTCAATAGCATAATTTATCGCTTTCATACCGCAATCGGTGCTCAGTACTGTCTAAAACAGATTTCTAAATGGAAGTTTGTCACCGGCATTAATTTTTACACTGCCAGTCACATGAATATGGTGTATATAAGTATTAAGTCAGAATGTTTTTAGTTCCTACGTTCCATGAAGGCACTGTCACTCATGATTCCACACCCCTCTCAGTTGATGCCACGCCCCCCACGCCACATCAGGGTCAAAAGTCTGAAACTCAAAAAACAGATTTGAAACTGAAAAAAAAAAAAAAGATCTGAGAGTGAAAAAATAAGATTTGAAAATGTAAAAAATAAGATCTGAATCTGAAAAGATAAAACATGTAACTGAAAAAAATAAGACCTCAAATGTTAAAATATATATGGAAGTGAAAAGTGAAAATAAATTATTCATTCAAAAGAATTACCAAAGTGAATCAAAATTATATTTAACCTGAAAAAACATTTTATACACTTATTTTTATTTTGAATACATTGTTGTATTTTTCAAAATTCAAGATCAGCACATGAATTATCAGTTCCAAATTTTATTTTTTCAAGTACAAAACATTTGACCCTAATGTAGCTCCACAGCTATGCTCTCGTCCGACCATCGCCGTGCTACTTTCATATGGAGAAAAGTGCTACATCAACAGCTTTCCAGGATTAATCCATTATTTCCTGCGGCGGGGGGGACAGGCTAAGTCACCTGTGAAAATGGGGGTGTTTCAAAATACCCCCGTTGTTGACAGAAAGTTAAACTCGCCCACCTTCACGCTCAGCGTCGCAGTGACGCAGACCTCCTGTCTTTCTGTCAGCTGACACCATTTCCCTCAGTGGAAACGAAGCTTGTATTTACTTGTATTTCACAGATAAGAAACAATAAATTGTGAAGACAGTAAAGCCTCCACTAAAATAGCATTTTAAGTCGTGTGTGATTTATCCTTCAGGGATTTATTTTTCGGGATTTATCCTGGCTTCATTTGAGCAGAGGAAATCTCCGCCCATCGCTAGGCTAATGTATACCATGTAAAATGCCATAGGCTGGCGCTAAAAACGTTAGCATGTTGTATTTGCTTGGAAAACGTCTTTAGTATAAGACAGTTGTTTTGTCGGTGAATCTTGTGAGTTGTAATGGAGCCAAATTATGTACCGTTACCTTTGTTAAATGTTGCTGTTGTCCCTGGTTTTATATGAGAAGAGGAAACAATCGCTAGTTGCTAGGCTAATTTATACAATGTAAAATGCCATAGACTTGTGCTAATAGTGTTAGCATGTTGTATTGGTGGGGGAAATGTGTCCAGATAAAGACAAGTGTTTGTCTGTCAGTTCTGCAATTTATAGTGAAGCCAATTTGCGTACTTGTCTTAGAAATTGTCTCTATTAAGCCATATTTAATGTGTGTTTTGAATCAACTATATAAATAAAGTTTGATTTGAACTAAACTTTACAGCACTTAACATGGTCCTCCACCGCCGACTAGTGTTTTGGAGGTGTAACTGCAGAGTGACACAGACACACCAGTGCAGAAGTAAAAATAACGTGCAGATTTTTTTTCCCACGACTAATCAATTAGTTGAAGATTATGTGCGACTTTAGTCGACCAAGATTTTCTTTTGTTGACTACAGCCCTAGAAATATCATTGATGTATTATAGAAAAGGGATTTATCTTTTTATAAATGACCAAAGGCACATCTGCCTAATTTTTGCTGTGGTATTGTCATACCACTCAGAACCGTGATACTTACACTGGTATCGTCCCAATTTTGGTACCGTGACAACACTACTACATTGTTAATCTATTCCACTTTCTCAGATGCAAATGTTACACTTTTATTGCACTACTTTTATTTTAAAGATTTAGTTTGGCCCATTAGTTACAGTACTTTTGTACAATAATATGAATTTGTTGCTAGGTTTAGGGCTGTCAGAACGAACTTCGCTATTCGAAAACAATTCGAATTATTGTAAAAATAAGCATATTCGAAGTTGGAAACTAAGGTTCGAATATTTTGGGGAAAAAACAAAACAAAACAAAACAAAAACGGCGCTCTACCGTGCATTAAAGAGATGTTTTTTTGGGGAAATACATGACTGTCAGAGAAGCCCCGTTTACAAACAAACAGACCTACAATCCATCTCCTCTCCTCTCCTCTCCTCTCCTCTCTCTGTTCTCAGCGGAGGGTGCCCTGTCAGCCCTGCGCTGACAGTGACAGGGCGCATCTTTTTGATCCAAAGTGACACAGCCCGTTTGCTCATGCTTCGGGGTCGTTCAATAGAGTAACTGCAAATAAATATTGTTTTAATGTGTAACTATTGAAATGTTCACAAGGGCTTTCATAAATTCCTACAATGTTACGGCACTGCCGCCTTTGCAGGTTAAAAGTTAATGACAGCGACTTGAAGTGAGAAGGAGCAACGTGTCTACCGATGTACTGACACCGCTGCGCTGACAAGCCGGAGACGCTCACTTTTGCATGTGATGCAAAATATTAAAATAACGTCATTATAACACAAAAAATATAAAAATGTGGTGGTAGGCCTAGACTATAGCCTATACCAAGGAAATATTCGAATATTATTCGAATTTTTAACATAAAAAACATTAAAAATTCAAATCTGATTTTGGGGGAAGATTGACAGCCCTAGCTAGGTTATATTATTATAGGTTACAATAAGCCACCCAGCAGTATTTAAGTTATTAAAATGACCACCTTTATCTGCTGCAGCATCAGTGTTACGAACACAATAGTTATTAAGGAAAACCTAAAATGTTGTTACAATTGGCCCAGGTCTCCCCTATCTGAAAATACTGAGTTAGTCTCTCAGAATAATGAGAAACGTTCTGAAAATAATTACTTAAATCACTTCAAAAAAGTTACTCATTAAGAGACTTTAATTTTAAAATAACATTAACATGAATTAAGTGACAAAATCAATTTTTTGGTTTATAATGTGAAGAATTGTAAAATGTCACTTTTACGAGGTAGTTCAGACATCGACAGTGACGATGTGTTGTTGAATGTTCGCATCAAAGGTTCGTATAGCCCACTTCAGCCTTGTTCACATTACAAGACTGGCGGACCAAACTTGAGTCGCGGAGATCTTTTCAGTGTTCATACCTGGCAACGTGTGTTGTCATCAGGAGTCTTAACAACTGTGTCACGGCCTGTGTATGCACACCACAAGATTTCACTACTGAGCCTTCGCTGACAGAGCCCCAGATAACGCAGTGACGTCACCAAACTACGTTTTGTCACGCGTGACCAAGACAGGATATTAAGAATTTCCCCTGCGCTACTTGTCAACATGGATGTCCGACAGCTTGGAGCTCTGCAGGTCTTTTGTGCCCTGCTCTGCGCTGAGAAGAAACAGGAAAAGAAGAAAGGGATTTGGGTGAAGGAATGGGTTGCTGCACGCAGATTGTGCAGGTTGTCAACTCTGCAGAGTTGGAGGTGAGTTCTGTGAATGCAACTTGGTCACCACGGTGCCGCTAGCCTAGCTAGCCTTCATCGTTTTGTCTATATAGTCTATGCATGTATTCTGACCCAGATTATTGAACCTTTCATAGTTGAATGATCGAACAGGTTTTTGGGAAATGCTACGGACGACAGTGGAGGACTTTGATTTCTTGCTGGGGCTGGTAGAGCCATACATCGCAAGGAAAGACACCAGATTTAGGCTTGCCATATCCCCTAGAGAACGTCTGTCCTTGACCCTGCGCTATCTGGCTACAGGTGGGTTATTTAAATTGCGTGTTTGTAGTTGGCGATTGCATCATCCATCTATAAGACAATACTCATTTTTCTCATTGGTTCATCAAACATATTCACCCATTAAGTTCTTTCTAGCTAGCAACTCAATTATATCAAATATCTCAGATTCAAAGATCCACCCCATAATCATGAGCGACCATGCCCCGATAACATTTTCATGGAATAGAAATAATCCACAAAAATTCAACACCAGGTGGCGCTTTAACACATCCCTCCATCAAGATCCAGAATTCGACAGTCTCGTTAAAAGGGAATGGGCATCCTTCCTAGAAATAAATGATTCTCCAAAGTCATCTCCATCTTTTGTTTTGGAAACAGGAAAAGCCGTTTTAAGATGAATCATCATTTCATTCTCCACTTACAAAAAAAAAGAAACAACAAGAGCAAGAAACTGAACTGGAACAAAAAATCAAACAGCTAGAAGATATTTGTGCAAGCATTCCAACAGAAGACACACTAAATGAATTAAGAAGGTAGAAATTTAAATTGAATGAAATTATAAATAAGAAAACTCAATTTTTGGTACACAGACTTCATCAAGAACACTTCCATCACAACAATAATTCCGGTAAATACTTAGCAAACCAAATCAAACATAATAAGGAAAAAACAACAATATCTGTAAGGGACGCAGCAGGGAAGCCATCACAATCACCAGAACACATAAATAACATTTTCAGAGAATTTTATGCCAACCTGTACTCATCAGAAAAAGACCCAGACCAACACGACATTGACTCTTTCCTCAGCCACATTAACTTACCACAACTCACCCAAGATCAAATTGCAATACTCGATTCACCAATGACTGATAAAGAACTCTCTGCTGCCCTCAACAATATGCCCAATAACAAATCACCTGGACCTGATGGCTTCCCTGCTGAGTTCTATAAACACTTCTGGTCTATTCTTGCCCCTCTCTTCCAAAAAGTGATAACTGAAATTAGGGCTGCACGGTATATGCGGTAAACGGTAGAAATGATATAAATTTGGCCCACAGTTGAGATTTGCGCTTGACGTCATCGCATCTGCCTCAGTGTGAAAATGGCTGCGAGCACAGAGACAGTGGAGCAAGAGGAGCTGGTTCACGTCCGTGATTTAGCGTAGCACGTGCAACATGTGTTGCTGGAGAACTTGTGAGTGAGTGAGTTAATGTTTTATGAACAGCCCTGGACTTCTCAGACTCAGTCTTTTAGCGACTTACCGCTCAGAGTGAACTCATTCAGCGTTTCCTCTGGCAGCAGCACAGCGTCTCTCCCTCTACTCTCTCGCCGTGCGCACACGGGAGTTGGTTTTCGGCAAGAGATTTTGTCATAAACCTGTGGTAATGTAAACCTATGTGACGCTAGGGGCTCCACAAAAAACTCCATATGTGAATGTGTGATAGTTGTGGTATCATAACAGCCTGTCACAGGTTATAGCCTGATGATTAGAGGAGAAATGGCAGAGCATAAAGGTCCAGGTGGAAAAAATACAACTCAGTAATTTAGGATTTTGCTAAAAGAAGGAAATTACCTTTTGATGTAGATCCCAGGGGACATTTTGCACCATAGAGTGCTGGGTTTTAATTTTGAGTTTTGAGATCTGCATTCTGCACAATAAATGCTCTAAATATACATTATATCTTTGCTTTTGTTGTTGTTGTTTTTTCTTTTTTTATCAATTTAGCTTTGCTAAGGGACTACAAAACCCATTCAGAAACACTTCTATTATAACTTTTACACTTAAATTTATACCGCGATATATACCGTTACCATGAAGGAATTTGATTTATACCATGATATGAATTTTAGGTCATACCGCCCAGCCCTAACTGAAATAAATCAAAACTCAAAACTACCAACAAATATGAATACAGTCACAATCATCACTTCCTGCCAGTTACCGCCCCATCTCACTCCTCAATGTGGATCTAAAGATAATCACTAAAACTCTCTCTCACAGAATAGAAAAAATCATGCCATCCATAATCCACCCTGATCAGACTGGTTTTATCAAAGGTAGACATTCATTCAGCAACACATGCAGACTTTTCAATATAATGGATCACTCATCAAAACAACAAACAAAAACTTTGGAGTCACTTTGGATGTAGAAAAAGCTTTCGATAGGGTCAATTGGTCATTTCTCATATCAACAATGCAAAAATTTGGCTTTGGGGAATAATTTATTGACTGGTTAAAATTCTATACACTGCACCTTCACCCACAGATATCACCAATGGACTAACCTCGCAACCATTCACATTGCACAGGGGGACTAGGCAAGGATGCCCACTCTCTCCCTCTCTATTCACCATATTCACTGAATCCCTAGCTGCAGCCATCCACCAAAACACCCACATTCAAGGAATCAAAATACAACATGAACATCATAAAATTAGTCTTTATGCCGATCACATATTGCTTGTTTTTTTTTTTTACAAAACCCTCACTTATCACTATCAGAAACAATTAGACTTATAGAAACATTCTCCATTCTCAATCCTATATATGAAGGGTGTTGATATAGTTTGATGATTTTAAGAGTAGCGTCGTGTGGGTCTAGTGAGTCTTCAGTCGAAATAGAGAGAGTGGTGGTGAATGCTGTGAGAGCAGAGAGGTGTTTGTGATTGGAGCAGAGGAGAAAAAAAGTTGTGAAGTGGTTGTTACACAGTGTAGGTTTCACTGAACTACCACTGACTCTGTGTAACAATTTAGCCATTATTTAACACAGTGACCTTTCACGGTCAGGCTATAAACTATGTTGCAGCTAGTCTTGTTTCCTGAGAGACTTGCACCTCAATGCCTTTACTCGACCACTGTTGCCAACTCCTCAGTAAGAAAAGTTGCTATTGGCTGTCCTAAAAGTTGCTAGAAGTTGCTAAATGATGTCATTGCCTAATTTGCATAATTGTCCATATGCATGTAATTGTAATGGCTGCTGTAGGAGAGAGGAATAATGTCATGGGAGAGACAAAAACTGAGTAAAAAAACACCCTGAATATGTTTAGAACTACAAATGAACCTTCTTTCAGTGATTTATATTAGACAAAGAAAATTTTACATTTACATCCTGCCCTGACTGTAAATGGGTCCATGTCATTGGTTTGACAGCCCATTAGTCCGACTGTCTGCGGTGCTGAACGGCTCGCGGCGGGCGTATGGTGTGTCGCGACCGGCTTGAGGTGGAGCAGGCTCACGGCTTATGTGTTTGCCACTTTCTTTTTCATTTTAACCCACACCATGATCTTTTCCTGACCCTAACCAAGTGGTTAGTCGCTAGAGGGGTCTGAAAAGTCGCTAAATATAGTGACAAAGTCGCTAAGTTGGCAACACTGTACTCGACATCTGTGATGTCAAAACATCAGATTTCCACAGAGTCAGGGTGTGTGTCCCTTAGTCCAGTGTGTCCATAGTTCAGTTATAAAATCCTTGGGATCACCTCTCCTGCAAGGCTGCTGACAGCTCTTTCAGGCATGCAGTCAAATTGGATGGCAGTGGCGGAGATAGAACCAGCATCTGTGTTAAAAGTAGCTTAGCTGACTTCAGTGACAGTCAGCACAGAAGCTAAGAGCACTGGATCACTAAACAAAAATGAGTTGCGCAGCTTCACGCTGCCTTCTGTTTCCATCACCCCTCTCTTCTTTAAAGGAGCTATATGTAAGAAATATAAAGCAAATAGTCGTACAATCCCTCTAATATGTCACAGAGACAAAGGAATAATGTTCATATAACATACTGATCTCACCGACAACAATAGTACAGCCAGAATATTCGCATTTAAAAAAAATTTTTACGGTCCGCAAATCATGTTTATGTTTTGAATTTGTGTTTTGGCCTGTTGTGCCACCCACCGCCGTCTACCAGTCACACAGTCAGTAGAGTCTCAGCATCAGTTACAGTTACGACTGAGCTACAGCAGCACGGCAAGCAGCAGTACATAGCATTAGCAGCTGGCTCCTCATGAGCTGTATCCCGGCAGCAGCATTAGCAGCAGAGAAGCTGGACTTGCTCGAACGGTCCGCTGGAAAACCAAAGATCAAGGACGCGGCCTATAATGTTTATAAATGGTATAATGGAGGCTGACAGCGTCTGACAGGCTGTGAGCCGAGGCCAGTGTTGGCAACACAAAGGAGTTTGAATTTCAGCAGAGGTGGGAGAGCTGCACACGCTGTGTTTGTTTACTTGGACGATCGTGTATTTTGGGGGACAAGCGGAGACATGGCAGAGTTTTTCACTCAAGAAACTAAAACTGCACCAATATGACAACAATTTGGTTTTGAAGCCAATGACAGAGGTGTCCTAACTTGCTGCAGCCGGCATTTTCAAGTGAACTTCGTCAGATGGCCCACCCTCTTTCTACTTATATGTGTCGCTTGCTTTGTAAGTGCTACAATGGATAAGGAAAGGCTGATTCATGAAGCTGAAATGAGGACTTATCTACACTTTACCTCCTTAGTTTACTTCAATAACCTAAACACAGTGGCAGCTGGTTGGAGCGAGATTGCCGGGGAGCAGGAATTTTCTGGTGAGGTAAATGACCATCGCTAAAAACAAGCTAGGCCAACATTACTTGCTGTTGGCTATATTACATGCATATGTCATTTTAAGGAAATGTCCCAGTATAAAATGTTAGTGTGACACCTCATATAATTTGGCTTACCAGCCCGGTGCAGCATCTTCATATCAAACCGGTTTGAACATTTTCAAACTGGCCCATCCCTACCATATAATGTGAATAAATGACAGCAGTCTTTGATTCCCAGATTGAACAAGCTTAGCAGGCAAGCTGGGCTTCCATCCAATCATGCTAGCAATATAACTTGAACACACTATATCTGTCAATTAAGTTTTTTTTTTTAATATATTATTTTGTCTGAATGTATAACTCATTTTGGTGGAGTTGTCAAATAGTTCTACAAACTTTGTTCATAAAAACATTTGCCCTAAATTTTTCCCCAAGGCCTGACAGCTACCAAGTGCAGCTACGCTAGTATTCAATCATTAAACTGTATCTAGTTTAAATGTTCATAAACCTGTTAATGAAGCTACAGAGGATCATGGGAGATCTTAGTAGACAAAAGAAGCCTGTTTGGGAAGACAGTGGTGTCTAAGACTGTGATAAAACAAAGGCAGATACAAAGCTCTGGCTGTTATCTACAATAGCAGAAGAGGAGCCTCATTAAATTCACTGCAGAAAACCGAGAGGAACAAACACAAAAAAAAGCAGACTATCAAAGAGCCACATTCATAAAGGCGATGGCAAAATGAGTTTTGGGAAAGAGAATGTGCTTTCTTCTCCCACGCGAGGTCACATTCATTCATGCAATGCAGAGAGAGAGAAACAACCCCACCTACCCCCTCTCCCTGGCTGACTGCATCCACTTGGCCAGCAGCCCAGACACACAGTGCAGAATAAAAGCCTGACAACAGCTGCAGCCACTACACACACACAAATACACACGCACTATGTTACACGGAAACTACACACAGATCAGCGCAAATACACCATCATATACAATGATATGCGCTGTCCAAGATCAATGGCAACATATCTTAGAATGCAGCTGCTAAGAGCATGCAGACACTCAGTACGTTATATCTAATTCTTTTTACAGCAATTATTAATAGATTATTGTTGTCATGGTGGATAACCATACTAATGAAACTGTTAGAGCTAGCAGAGACAGGTTTAGTAATGATAATCCTAGAATGATTTCTTTGGGCAAACAGCTATTATGAAAAGGTCAATAGTGGTGTTTAATGACTTCATAATCATTTCTTTTTTTTTTTTTTTTTAATGTATGTACTATCATAATGTATCATATTGCTCTCCCTCCTTTTATATACATTTCCACTGCAATTTTATTTACATTTTGAAGACACTTGCTAAGGGTATAGAGCACTCTGTGTTTTTCAAGTATGTCACATTAAATAGGCATATTACACTTGGCTCTGCCCCGTCTGATCAGCTGTGATGCACACCTCAATGCCAGCACTCGTGTTTCTCAAAGTCAAAGATCTTTCCTTGGGAGGACCCATCCTCCCAAGGAAGGATCCTGCAGAGGCAAGGCAAGAGTCCTCCCAAGCATTCAGTTAACACACAATAGGCATTTCTCAATATTCAAGTTCAGCAGCTCGGACTTGTGGACTTGGCAAGTTCGGACTTCGCAAGTTCACGTGAGAGTCCGGACTTCCCAAGAACGGGAGGACAGGAGTGCAGTCATTTCTGCTTTTGGAACAGTAGCGAACTTGATGATGTCACCACCTCCGTTCCCCTTGGCTGTCGTAATGTGTTGTATACATGCATTTAGAGTAAAACAATATAAACACAGCCCAGCCCTGCGTCTTTTCATTGTCGTTGTAACAAATTAATATGTATATGTTTTTAATGTTTCAACATATATAACGTTAACTGATGTACAAAAACATTGAAATAGCCAAAATATTTTCATGAAATGTCTTATAAGGGTTTTGATCATAGTTAATCTATATCCAATTTATGGTTGTCACGATACTAAAATTTCAAACTCGATATTGATACCCAGGAAAATATTCAATACTCAATACCATTTTCGATACAGCAGCAAATTTTTTGCATGGCATGTCATTTTTTAAATAAAGATCAGAACAGTAATATCAATGATAACAACAAAAAATCCCCCCAAAATAAATAACAACCAGAAACAAGATCTGTCCATACAAATGTATTTATCTGCAGCCCTGTTTATTTTCTGTGCTTCTGGTGAATTGGCACCATATTTTCGTTGCTGATCAAATGGTGAGGGCCATACAGCCCTTATTCTTGGCCCTCAACTCAACACTCTGAGAATCGGGACAGCACTAGCACTTCCCGAGAGCGTGGATTTTTGAGAATGAGGGTTCAGATTGAGGGTTAAGATAGGAATTGGGATTGGGCCTTAGTTAGTTGCACTTGCATTCTGCAGTTCCTGACAGACATGGCTTTTCTAAACAGGGAGTCAATCAACTCTATATGACACAAACTTTGGCAGCCATCGGGCCTTTCTGGTCACAAGGGAATTAAGCATATCAGTGCTAAGGTTAGCATGATACTGGGTTTTGTTTTTGGTCAGCAAGCTTAAGACACTTTCAGACTGCATTGTTGTGCAAAATGACAAGGACACCCAGCATGACAGTAGAACGGTCTGTAAAAAGCTTTCCTACTCCTGTTGCCACCAGACCCAATTCTCTGCAAAACCTCATGACCATCACCATAACTCTTTGTCAGCATCATCCACTGTCCCCTCCATGTCCTGCAAGTTTGAAGCTGCTGAGATTAAGTACGTGGGCGGGAGAGCCGTTCAAAATTTGACGACAAGAAAACGAAAAGTCGCCAAAATTTGTCACACCCTAGCGGCCACGCCCCTTGACATAGAGAAAAGCTTTTAATAACTTTTGATCTGCATGTTCTCAGGATGATCTGTAGCCAATTAGAAGTCGATCAGACGAAATCTCTAGGAGGAGTTCGTTCAAATTTAAGTTGTGGAAATCACCGTAATAAAAAAATTCAAAACAAAATGGCCGACTTCCTGTTGGGATTTTACCATGACGTCAAGAGACTTTTTTGTGCATCTCGGTATGATACATGTGCGTACCAAATTTTGTTTGCCTACGACAAAATAACCCCAATGGGGAGGGGTTTTTGAACATTTGTAGGGGGCGCTATTTCGAAATTTCGTATCAACCATGTGCAACCACCCAAAAATATCGAATTTTGGATGTGGCCGGACGAATGTGGAAAGTTAGAAGCACTTTGAAATTTGGGAAAGGGGCGAAATTGAGGCACGAAGTCGGGTAAAGAACAATAATAATAATAATTAAAGCTGCAAGCAGCGATGAACGGGCCCTCGCACTTTCACGCAACTCGGGGGGGCTGGCAGGACGCCTTCTGACGTGTCAGTTCATTTCTGTCAAAGTTAGACATCACATGCAGGAGTGATTTTGCATATCTTTGATACAGTGCTGGAATGACATATTTCACATTTTGTATCACTTCCTCTTTCCACTAGAGAGAGTTGGAGAGCGCAGTAATTATACACGTTTTTATACATCAAATATACACCACAGCATTTAACTTTCAGATAAATCAAAAGATGAGTGTTTGAGACCTACTTCCTGTCACCACTAGGTAGCACTATGAGTATCAGGAAATATGGTCATATAAATGTTTTCAGGGCAGGACTAATATGAATCATCTGAAGTTTGATGGAGATCAGAACATTTACAGCAAAAATATAGCAATTTCCTGTTTCATGGCGAGACATCAAAATTAAACCCTCTGCAGCACGCATAGACACTAATGATATGTCATGTTTGTGTACATCAAATACATACCACAGCACTGAAATTTCAGGTTAATTCAAAGATAAGTGTCTGGTAAGAAGTACTTCCTTTCACCACTAGGTGGCGCTATGACTATCACGGAATATTGTCATATAAATGTGTTCAGGGTGGGACAAATACGGATCATGTCAAGTTTGGTGGACAACAGACCATTTACTCCAAATTTATAGCAATTACCTGTTTCATGGCAAGACCTCTGCAGCTCGCCTGTAGACACTAATGATATGTCATGTTTGTGTACATCAAATATAGACCACAGCACTGAAATTTCAGGTTAATCCAAAGATAAGTGTCTGATAAGAAGTACTTCCTTTCGACACTACGTGGCGCTATGATTATCAGGCAATATGGTAATGAAAATGTGTTCAGGGTGGGACTAATATGAATCATGTGAAGTTTGGTGGAGATTGGACCATTTATGCCAGAGCTACAGCAATTTCGTTTTTCATGGCGAGACCTCAAGATTCAACGCTCAGCAGCGAGCGTGCCATTCAACATTGGGCAAATCCTGTGATAACTTTTGGTCACAACATAGTCACACTTACATACACCAAGTTTGGAGCCAATCTGATTAAATCTATAGGACAAGTTCATTAATTTACAAGCCCTAGAAATGGGCAAAAATGCACAAAAGTGGCACAAGTAAATTCAAAATGGCGGACTTCCTGTTGGGTTTGGAGCATGGCTCCAAGAGGCTTTGTTGTACGTAATAGAGTGTTACAGGTGCCTACCAAGTTTCATACATGCAGGTCAAAGCAGCTTTGGGGGCTGCTTAATTGAAATATTCTATGGGGTGCTGTTGAGCCATCTTGGTGCATCAAAGCACAAAAATCACATCAGACAACAAGACTTGCAACCTGTGATGTGTATGCCATGTTTGGTGGGTTTTCAAGCATCCCTTGTCCCTTCAAAACAACATCGTGTTTGATGGCGAACAAGGCGGCGCCACGGTGACAGCGTTTGATGAAAACTCAAAAGCTTCATTTTTAAGTATCATCAAGGTGTAAGGACTTAGACCAGCAAGTTTGAGGTGGGTCTGATTAACCTGCTAGAAGAGGGACATCAAAGAATGTGTAAAGTAGCTTTCTGTTGCCAGAAGGTGGCGCTATGGCCGTGATTCAAAATTCCTCTGTAGATGTGTTCAGGGCTGGACTATCATCATATGTGTGAAGTTTTGGCAAGATATTCCCACGTGGAGTCAAGTTACAGCAATGTGTATCATCATGGCGAAACATCAAAGTTCGCCGCGAGGCCGTGGCCACGCCCTTCAACGAAAACTCGCAGTTTCCACAATAAAGCATCATCAATGTCTTATGACTTTTTTCACCAAGTTTGAGATGGATCTGGTCAATTCTGTGGTAGATGTACATTAAAGTCTAAAACATGACCTTTCCTGTTGCCAGTAGGGGGCGCTATATTTATCTCTAATTACTGACATGTAGATGTGTTCAGAGTGCGACTGTCATCAATCCTGTGAAGTTTGGGCAAGACTGGACCATGTATGCTGGAGTTATAAACTACTTCCTGTTTAGTGGCGAGACCCCTAACTTTGACGCCATCCCACGGTCACACACATTGACGAAAACTCAAGCTTTTGATAACTTTTCATCTCCAAGGTCTTGGGATGGGACACACCAAGGTTTGAAGTCAATCGGATGAAATCTCTAGGACTAGTTCGTTCATCTATGACCCCTGGAAATGGCCAAAAATGCACCAAAATTGCACAGTAAATTCAAAATGGCTGACTTCCTGTTGGGTTTAGAGCATGCCTCCAGAGGCTTTTTTGTACGTCTCCAGGCGTTACATGAGCCTGCTGAGTTTCATACATGTAGGTTAAACTAGCTTCAGAGGTTGTGTCCTCAAACTTTTGTAGGGGGCGCTACTGAGCCATTTTTTGGAACCCGCACACGAGACCCTTAAAATATCAAATTTTTCACCAGTTCTGAGATGTGTGCAAAGTTTCATGAGTTTTCGGGTATGTTAAGCCTCCCAAAAAGGCAATTCATTTGGAGGAATAATAATAATAATAATAATAATAATAATAATAATAATAAAAAATCCTTGCATTTCAATAGGGTCCTCGCACTGCTAGGTGCTCGGGCCCTAATAATAATAATAATAATAATAATAAATCCTTGCATTTCAATAGGGTCCTCGCAACGCTGCGTGCTCGGGCTCTAATAATAATAAAAAATCCTTGCATTTCAATAGGGTCCTCGCACCGCTAGGTGCTCGGGCCCTAATAATAATAATAATAATAATAATAATGATAACAACAAAAAATCCTTGCATTTCAATAGGGTCCTCGCACCGCTAAGTGCTCGGGCCCTAATAATAAAAAACCTTGCATTTCAATAGGGTCATCGCACCGCTAGGTCCTCGGGCCCTAATTAAAGCTGCAAGCAGCAATGAACGGGCCCTCGCAGTCCATGCGCATCGGGGCATGCTGCCGTCGGGGGGCCTGCACCTAGATGTCTTGTCAGCTGTAATAAATTAAAAAATAAACGTTATCTCTTACTCACATTTCCAGTATACAGGTAGGCACCCCTCCCACGTATATATTTTTCCAAAAAGTAGAAGCTGAATACATGCCCAATAGTTCAAGATCTTCTGACTCTTTAAAAGTTGACATGGTGTCTCTCGCTCAAAGTATGAGGGACAAGAAGAGGTTGAAAGTTGATGAGTTTTGAAGAGGATCTGAAGATTTTCCAACTTACTGCCATTCACACTAATTAGACTGCCACCAGAGTGCCACCTATTGGCCAATTTGCGCCGAATTTTGCACAATCCCTCATTGGGCCATGGAACACAATTAGCGAAAGTGTTGTGGTAATCCGACTGTATTTGCTCAAGATATGAAAGACTGTCTGTTTTGAACACCATGTGCAGGAATTTGTTGTTTTATATTTTGGGCGTTTTTTGGACGATCAAAATTCTTTTGATAGCTTTTTGTCAGAAGGGTCCACAGATGCTTCAGGCAAAGTTTGATGCAAATCAGTCAAATTGACTAGGAGGAGTTCGAAAAAGTACGTTTTTCATTTGTGGCCATTTAGCGAATGGAAAGTTACCGAGAAAGTGGGCATGGTTTACATCACACAATTAAGCGGAATTCAGAGAACACGTAAATAGAAGGTTTCACAATGTGCGACATATTATGTGGGAGTTATCAGCCAAAAACGCTTTTGCATTGAAAATAGTGCCACCTGCTGGTCATTTTTGGTGTGTGAGTTACAGGGGCCAGTCTATACCACCCCTATCAATTTTATTTCCATGAGTGTTATGTTGTTGGCACAGTGCCAAATATTAAATTAGACGGCCACCAGAAAGCCACCTAGTGTTGGATCGGTAAATCCTTCTTCAGATATCCTCAGGAGGGCATTGACAATAATTATACCAAGTTTCGTGTTAATCCACCCAACCGATGTTGAGATATAAAATACTTCAATTTAAAGAGCGCCACCTTGTGGTCATCACCCTAAATTTTGCACAGAGCCTCAGGGGCTCATGGGGAAGTGGTAACCTGAGTTTCATGTCATTCGGATACACCGATGTGGAGATATGCAACACTATCTGTTTTGAACGAAATCTGCAGGAAGTTGCTATTTAATAACTTGAGTATTGTTTGGAACATCAAAATTCTTTTAATAACTTTTTGTCAGCAGGGTCCACAGATGCTGTGTGCAAAGTTTCATGCCAATCGGTGAAATTGCCTGGGAGGAGTTCAAAAAAGTAGGTTAGCAACATTTTGCAAATTTCCTGAAAAAAAAATAGGCGTGGCCTATGCCACAAGATTCAGCACAATTTACTGAATGCGTGGATATGAGGTTTTTGAATTTGCGACAAAGTATATGGGAGTTATGAGCCAAAACGCACTTTCCTTAATAATAGCGCCACCTAGTGGTGGAAATTCAGGACGACAATAGATTATAAAATTTTTCGCCAGGTGTGACTTCTATTCCAAGTTTGGTGAGTTTTGGGGTATGTTCAGGCAGTGAAAAATGCGATCATATGGGCAGAAAAAAATAAATAAATAAATAATCGGGAGAAAAAACAATAGGCACCCCGCAGGTCTCCTGCTCGGGCCCTAATAATCGGGAGAAAAACAATAGGGACCTCGCAGGTCTGTGACCTGCTCGGGCCCTAATAAATAATCTGGAGAAAAACAATAGGGACCTCGCAGGTCTGTGACCTGCTCGTTTGTTTATTAAGATCCCCATTAGCTTTTGCCGAGCAGCAGCTATTCTTCCTGGGGTCTACACAATTTCCACATGACAATACAAACATCCATGTCACAATAACACAATACATACACATTACAACACACCCGTACCAGTTCATGTTAACACTTATTCAATCAATTCATCATAGACAAGCACGGGTACAAACGTACATACTAAGGACAACACAAACAATACATGTAAACTCCTCCATTTAAATCTATCAGCTTTTAGAAATGTCATTACAGCAAAGATATTGATACACTTTAAGAACTTCTAATTAATGAAGTTTCTTGTTAGGTAGTAATCTTTTAGTTTTATTTTAAAATTAGTCATGTTCTTCTGTTGAGTGATATAATTTGGGAGTGAGTTCCATTCTTTCATTGCTCTATACATTACTGTCTGTTGCCCAACTGTTTTAAACTTAGGCAAGGTAAAACAACCTCCAGTGGCATGTCTTGTTACATAATTATGCATTCCTGCACTAGATGACAGTTTTTCATAACAGATCATAGGTCTCTTGGTTGTGATGACATTTCTCATAAACACCATCAACAAATAGTTGAATCTATTTTTTTTCTTTACATCCATTCACAAAAGATTTTCATGCATTTTGTTGACATTTGTTCTCAATCCACAAGCAAAAGCCACACATGCTGCTTTGTTCGGAACTATTTGCAGTTTTCTTATATTTCCTTGTGAAGCATTGGACCAAACAATTGAACAATAATCTAAATACGATAAAACCAAAACTTGAATCACTTGCTTGAGAATACTTTGTGTTAAACATTTTGAGCATCTTTTAATCATGGACAAGGTGTTTCCCATTTTCATTACAACCTGTATATGTTTGTTCCAAGATAATGTATTATCAATTATAACTCCTAATAGTTTTATTTCTTCTACTTGTTTCATTGACATATTTTTAATACTCATATCAAGCTTTGGATTTGATCGTAATAAATAGTTCGATCCAGTTACCATACAAGTAGTTTTTGATACATTTAAAATAAGTTTATTACTATCAATGCACTCCACTGCTGTCTTTATCTCCTCATTCAAGTTTTTATTTAATTTTTCTATTGTTGATTCTGCTAAATAAATGGTGGAATCATCTGCATACATTGCAGTTTTCCACATCAAAGTAGCCAGACAGTGTTACTGTTAGTGAAAACAATGTATAAAAGACAGAGGTGGGTGTTTCATTCATCACAACAAAGATATTTATTTAAAACAATGAACAGAGACATCTGACAGAGAGACCGAGTGAGTTCCTGGAGAGGGCAGAGTGTTTTGGTCACACTCTGAGGAAATGCTTTCAAACTCTCTGCTGAACAATGGTTTTCCTTCCTGCCTGTCTGAAATGGAAAAACTGATAATAGCAAAAGCTCTGCTAAAACAGTCCCTGATTACTGAAGAGAATTCTTTTTAACTAAACTAGAGAAAAATACATCACTATTGTGCTTAAGCTTACACATGTCTTTGTCTGTAGTAATCTTTGAAGCCCTAGATTTTTGGTATTTGATGTGTCCAGTGTTCTCTCAGTGACTCATACCTTCACGTTTCAGATCTGATTCTGCAGCCTTGCTTTTCTCTGGAGGTGTGCATATTTAATCAGCCCATGAATTATTCAGCAGTGATTAAGTATTCAAAGTTTTGTAGTGCAGTTTCACATTTTGAATTAACATATTTGTCCAAGCTGACTTGCAGTTAACTTAAAATAGCATTAAATTCCGCTTTATACTGAGAACTCATAAGCAGGCCCATATGAAATCTGCACTCAGATGGAATCTGAATTTTCATTTTGGATCACTGCTAAAAACAAAACATTCGCAGACTCCGTTTAGGTCTGCTCATCAAGAGGCTGCTGCTTTTTTCTGTGCTGTGAGTAGTGGATCATCAGATCCAAACAGATTCTACAGAGGTGTTGTACTAATAGGGCTGTATTGAAGACCACCACAGGCAGTGAGAATGTTTCTCAGTTCCATGTGAACAGGTTAAAATTGTCTGCTTCACACTTGTGTGTAGGTTTGGGGATCGTTCATATTTGAAACAATTCAGTAACCAAAAATTTGTATCTCTTGGTTTTCAGGCTGAATAGCGATACACAATATATATCTCAGTATTTTCTACAAAATGGGCTACATGTTCAGTTGCAAGTCAAAGCCACATTTGAGATGTCACAAGCACTTTTATTTATTTATTTTTTTTTTTTAAAAAGACTGATCAAAATAAAACAATAAAGACAGGCATTTTTTCCCTGTGTGAAAATATATAGCTGCACAAAATGTAAATGAAAAATTACATAAAATAAATAGCAGGGTTGTACATAACTTTTGCACATAGCACTGGAGCTACAGAGGTTTAACAGTTTGCATCACAGGATCACAGGGCATAAAACTAGAACATGAATATAAAAGTATCCAGTAGACCTAAATTCATTGGAGTTGGAAACAATTAAAAATCTTTGTGGGGTGGAGTTAAAAGTGGTTTTCCATCCATAGTGCTGAAAAATGATTAAATCAATTAATTAAACTTATTTATGCACACAGCATCACCAGAGAGGCCGAGGGAGGGAAGGAGCAAGAGACACTTTTTCCTCTTTATACACATCTTGAATATGAATTGTCTGTTGTCGCTGCATTTTTTAAAATACATCTGTCGCCTGCATCCAGGCACTGCTCAATGTCACACAACAGACTACAACTACCAAGAAGAATGGCTTCTTCAAGGCAGGAAATTCAGGTCATTATTCCACGGCACCTCACTTCCGCCTGTATAGAAAGTACTATCCTGCAATTGGGGGACAGAGTTGTCTCACATTTGAGCTGAGAACAGAGGTACTTACAGCGCTGAAATGATGTCTGTACAAACAGGACAGCATTCAGGACCAACCATCAGCAAGACGAGATCATGGGTGGCACAGGTGTGACATTCTGACGACATGTTATGTGCGCAGTCCATCATGGGAGATTTAAAAAGCAGCAAGCAGCTAAGTCTAAAAAGAGGAACAGCAGCCAAAATGTCCGCAAATTAGGGAAAACAATAAGGTTCAGGAGCTCCTTACCCCTGAGAAGAGGACAAGATCAGCTGCCATGTAACAGAGAAGGTAAATGGTTGTTACTGACATGCTGATGCCATTGTTAGCAGAGTTTTCCCTGCATAGAACATATTTTGGTGGCCGCCAAAGCCGTTTTACGCCAGGGCCACACTGCCCGCGGAAGCGCAGCGCACCGAAATTCTCGCGCGTGCCGGAGCACCTCCATTCACATCAGACGTGCATTTCTCCACACTGTCGACAAGCGATTCTGCTACCAGCTCTTGTTTTTCACTGCCTGGCTTGTCAGATTCGCTCACGGCTCGCGCAGAAAATAGACCAGACGCCGAACTGATCGCTGCAAATCGTGAGCCTGCCGCGGAGCTTCCCGGCGCGGCCAGTGTGGACGACTCATTCGGTTAACATGGGCGCCGAAAGGAAACTGCCTTCTCTTCTCGGCGCTTCGAGGCTATTTGCGGCGCTTTCGCAGGCAGTGTGGCCCTAGCGTTAGCCCTCCACCAATGGAAAATCCCATTCGCCAAAGAGGTGTGGGAGCAGGGAAGGGAGGGGAAAAAAAAAAATTCAAATCTCAATGCAACCACTCATAGTTCAATCACCATGGTTTGGACCAATAATGAGAGCCTGGTGGCGCGACGTTAGACCAATCATAATTGAGTTCTTTGATTCATGAAAGTAACATGTTGAGCCCCAAGCTTCGTGTCAGCTCAGAACGCAGGTGTTGATGCATTCACTGCCAGCCTGGTGACAAGCGAGATCATGTTTCGGTCCTGAGGTGCTACTTAAAGTAATGTAACAAGTTTATATAACTCCACCCCTGTCTGTCTCTGCTGCGCTGCACACACTGAGGGCTCAGCCCCGCAGCACTGAGAAAGAGCAGAGACGTAGCAAGACGGCGACAATATTCAGACCAAATCAGGTGGTGCGGAGTACAGCATCAGTGTTGAGGGGAGGTGTGTGGGGATGTGGGCGTGTTTGTGCTTTAGAACATAACTGCTGTGAAACAATCAGAAAATAACATTTTATTGATCTGATTCACCAGCTTTCTCACTACCAGCTCACTCACTCTCTAGCTTGCTCGCCCACAGCTGCTCTCTCTCTCTCTCTCTCTCTCTCTCTCTCTCTCTCTCTCTCTCTCTCTCTCTCTTTCGCTCTCATTTTCTTTAAACAGAGTCAGTTGCCCGACAAATTGTAATGTTATTAAACGAGGAGAAATATCCTCCCCTCGTCCTAGTAACGTTTAACTAGTAACTCCCTCATGGCAGAGTTTCAAGCTGTGATCAGTCTGATCCCCGTCACACCTCTGAATCCGCAACACCTGCATGCTAGGGCATTAACGACTTTGATTTTTTTCCGATCGACTTAACTGTCAATAAAGTCGAAGTCCAGTCAATGTGATGACGTCATCACATTGACACGGCGGAGGAACAACACAGACACAGCTGTCCAACAATGAGCAACTTGTATTAAAGATCTCTGTAACATCAACAATGTACAGTAAAGTGCAGAATAATTCAGACCTGACTACAGTACAGTTTAGTGCAGCAGTGTGATTACTGTCAGCATAAAACACAACAATAACATCCTTAGGTTTATATTTAGCCTATAGGCCTATTAACAAAAATATATTTCTCTTTCCAACATTCAAAATGGGTTAGAAACAGCAATTAGCTACCTGCAGAAAAAAAACTTGCAAGAAACAAGAATAAACAGGCCTTCTCAAAGACATTTTAACCAAAACAAAACATAAGCTAATACCTTGGCAGCCAAGACGCACAGCATGCGAGCACAGCACTAATATATGGTTGACAAAAGAGCGCATTTTCATTATAAAATAAATGTAACAACAGAAGAATCATTACACAAGGGCTGCCGAAATTATCATTCAATCTTTGCTTTGCTTGACTGGTTCACAAAACATTAGTTAGAGAATCATTTTCTTTGTAAAATAACTGAAAAATAAATCCTTCAGAATTGCAAACCAACATCACTCAGAAAACAACTGAGCAATAAAAATAAAATAAAATTCAAAACTCACCAGCAGGTAGCCTCTAAACATAAAGATTAAAATCAAGTAATCCTTCTTGCTGTAATATTCTTATTTCACAGTCAATTTAGTCATATTCCTCTTTCACAGTCTTGGCTTTGGCTCTAGGTTTCGTGTAGAAAGATGAGAGTATCAACATGTGCTGGATGAAGGCTTGTGCGCTGTCGGGTGATGGTATTCCTGGCCAGAGAGAACACCCTTTCGCTGGGGGTGCTGGTGGCTGAAACAGCCAAGTAGCGATAAGCCAGTATGTTCTGAGGGAACTTGTTCTGGTTGCGGGCCCACCACTGCAGTGGATTCTCCATCGTAGGAATTTGAGGTGTTGCACAATAAGCACGGAGTTCCACAGCTGGAGTGGAGTGAGCCTTTTTGCGCCCATCGTTTAAAATATGATTTCAATAGCCACTCAAGCTGTAACCTAACGAAATAAGCTCTCATTGACAAAATAAGAATATTTTCAAGGGACAAAATGAATTAACAGCCTAGTCTGGTTTGGCCTTGACCTTACGTTACCTGTAACAGTAGCTGTAGCAGGCGGCTGGGGTCAGGGTCTGGGGTCTGGTCTCTCATCCTGCAGCAGCTGATGCAGGTGGTTGCAGGCATCGTTTCTCATGCGCTCTGCAAGGAACTGGAGTCGTTTGAAGCGGGGTTTAGCAGACAGGCAACTACTGGGATTGACTCTGCGAAGCCATCAGACTCCAGTTTGAAGCGAGTGACCAGCTGTTGTCGCACAGTCGTCTTAAAGGAGCGGATCGCACCCATGTCTGATTCTTGGACACAGAGGGTGGTGTTGATCACGTTGCAAATCACTGGATAGATGAAAGACAGGCCCACATGCAACTCGCCACACATCACGGTCGTAGCTTTTGCCACGGGAGATAACACAGCAATCAGTTGTTCTATCAGCTCCCAATGTGACGCTCGCATGTCAAGTGACTTTTTTACACTCGGCTTTGTGACTGTTTCATCTGCCAGGACAGACTGCACGGGGATCCTCTGCTCATGCAGCCGCTCCAGCATCACGAAAGTGGAATTTTGGAGTTTCTTGGGTTGCACGCGCAACTGGGACTGCTTTTCCTTCAGAGCGCAAGTTGCCACAGATGAGTGACAAAAATGACCAACCACACATCTGGCTGCATCGATGGCATTGGTGATTTCAGGTCGGATTAAACCTGCCTTTATTGGCAACTGTAGAGTGTGCCCGGGGAATGCTGGCACAGCTCCAAGGCCAGGTTCATGGCTGCGGTGTTATCGTGCACTGTACAAAACACCTGCAGGCCCCACGCTTTACATGTTGCAGACAGATGATCAGCAGTGTTGACAGCCATGTGTCGCTCTGTCATGAGAGAGGTAGTCAGCACTCTGGCTTTCAGGTCCCACTCGTTTGTGATGTAATGAGCAGTTACTATGATGTAAGGCTCCATGGTTGAGGATGTCCACAGGTCGGTTGTTAGCGACACACTCGTGCCTTGCATCTCCTCCTTGATGCTCTCTCGCAGGGCGTCACACTGCCGGTTGATAATAATCCAGAGTGAGGTGTGGCTCGGGAATGTGTAGTCCGGTTCAAAAAATGTCAGCATTTCTTTGAAGCCTTCACCTTCAATTTTCAATTCAATTCAATTTTATTTATAAAGCCCAATATCACAAATCACAATTTGCCTCACAGGGCTTTACAGCATACGACATCCCTCTGTCCTTAAGACCCTCACAGCGGATAAGGAAAAACTCCCCAAAAAAACCCCTTTAACGGGGAAAAAAAAAAACGGTAGAAACCTCAAGAAGAGCAACTGAGGAGGGATCCCTCTTCCAGGACGGACAGACGTACAATAGATGTCGTACAGAACAGATCAGCATAATGAATTAACAGTAATCCATATGACACAATGAGACAGAGAGAGAGAGAGAGAGAGAGAGATGCAGGTAATGACAGTAGCTTACAACAACATTAATGAAAGTAATAATATTATAGTTATAGTTCTGGTTACTGCGGTACAATATGTTGAAAGTATGTATTAATACCTGGCAGTATACATGTGTGACAATAATCATATGTGTATAATAACAGAAGAAGTATGACTAATGACTAATGATGGCAGCAGCAGCAGGAGGCATCTGGCGGGACCACAGCAGCAGCACAACCACACACGTCACGCTGTCCAGGCACCACTGCGGTATGAGTTAATCTGAGAGACAGTGGAGCACAAAGGCTCTGGAGAAGAAGCCGAGTTAGTGACATCCAGAATGGCCGGGTTAGCTAGATGCAGTAATAGGATACGAGAGAGAGAGAGAGAGAGAGAGAGCGAAGGAGAGAAGGGGCCCGGTGTATTATAGAGGGGTCCTCCGGCAGACTAGGCCTAAGTCAGCCTAACTAAGGGCTGGTACAGGACAAGCCTGAGCCAGCCCTAACTATAAGCTTTATCAAAGAGGAAAGTCTTAAGTCTAGTCTTAAATGTGGAGACGGTGTCTGCCTCCCGGACCGTAACAGGAAGATGATTCCACAGGAGAGGAGCCTGATAGCTGAAGGCTCTGGCTCCTGATCTACTTTGGAGACTTTAGGGACCACGAGTAACCCTGCGTTCTCAGAGCGCAGTGTTCTGGTGGGATAATATGGCACTATGAGCTCTCTAAGATATGACGGAGCTTGACCATTTAGAGCTTTATAAGTTAACAGTAGGATTTTAAATTCAATTCTGGATTTTACAGGGAGCCAGTGCAGAGAAGCTAAAACAGGAGAGATATGATCGCGTTTCTTAGTTCCTGTTAATACACGTGCTGCTGCATTCTGAATTAGCTGGAGAGTTTTTAAGGACTTACTAGAGCTACCTGATAATAGAGAGTTACAGTAATCCAGCCTTGAGGTAACAAAAGCGTGGACCAATTTTTCTGCATCTTTTCGGGTCACGATAGGCCTAATTTTCGCAATATTACGCAGATGAAAAAATGCAGTCCGTGAGGTTTGCTTTAAATGAGAATTAAAAGACAAATCTTGATCAAATATTACTCCGAGGTTTCTTACGGTAGTGGCAGGGGCCAGAGCAATGCCATCAAGAGAAACTATGTCATCAGATAAAGAGTCTCTGAGTTGTTTGGGGCCAAGAACAATAACTTCAGTTTTGTCTGAATTTAACATCAGGAAATTGGTGCTCATCCAAGTTTTTATGTCTTTAAGGCAATTATGGAGTTTAGTTAATTGATTGCTTTCTTCTGGCTTCATTGATAAATACAACTGAGTATCATCTGCATAACAATGGAAATTTATAGAGTGATTTCTAATGATGTTACCTAAAGGAAGCATATATAGAGTAAACAGGATTGGTCCGAGCACAGAACCTTGCGGAACTCCAAAACAAACTTTGGTACGTAAGGATGGTTCATTGCGAACGTCAACAAATTGAAAACGATCAGATAAATAAGATTTAAGTCTCCAGATCCAGTCTCTGCAGTAGAATTTGATGGTCAATTGTGTCAAACGCCGCACTAAGATCTAATAAAACAAGTACAGAGACGAGTCCTTTGTCTGAAGCAATCAGAAGGTCATTTGTAATTTTAACTAGTGCTGTCTCAGTGCTATGATGCACTCTAAATCCTGACTGAAATTCCTCAAATAAATTATTATCCTGGAGAAAATCACACAGCTGGTCTGCGACTACTTTCTCAAGGATCTTTGACATAAAGGGAAGATTAGATATTGGTCTATAATTGGCTAACACCTCTGGATCCAGGGTGGGCTTTTTTAGTAGAGGTTTAATTACAGCTATCTTAAAAGACTGTGGTACATAGCCTGTTAATAAGGATATATTGATCATATCTAATATATGTGTGTTAACTAAAGGAAAGACCTCCTTAAGTAGCCTAGTTGGGATGGGGTCTAAGAAACACGTTGATGATTTGGATGAAGAAATCACTGCAGTCAATTCTTGAAGAGAAATTGGGGAGAAGCAATCTAAATATATATTAGATTTCACAGCTGTGTTTGAGGTTAGATAGGTACTATCTGAGGGCAGGAGGTCATGAATTTTGCCTCTAATAGTTAGAATTTTGTCATTAAAAAAGCTCATAAAATGCACTGCAGCCAAAGGTCTCACGTCTTTAACAATGAAGTTAACAAGCAAATCCGTGATCTGTTGTTTTTTTTGTCTGTTAGAAGTTTTTTTGTATAGCTGCTCACCGTCCTCTGCACTGGACGACTCCCTTCAGTGCTGCTAACACCACACAAGTTAGCTAGCGGATGCCGCTTCAGATGGCCGTGCATGACGCTGGTACTTTTGTTGTACTTTAAGATCAATTTGCAGATTGTGCAGGTTACCGTGCTGTTTTTTTCATCTAAAGTGAAGTATCTCCACACATGTGATGTGTGTCTGTCACTCTCAGGCATTTTCTCAGGCCTATCACCTTCTACGTTCTCTGCAGCCATGTCTCTTGTCTTGTTGTGGTCTTGTGTTAATTTCTCCTCTACGCTCTAAGTAACGTTACCGCCCTTTTTATGAAGTGACTATGACTATTGGTTAAGTCAAGGTATCAAAGTATCAGTGTAAGCCAATCAGAGGCAGCGATTGCATTCCGTACACAAGCACACAGAGAGAGAGAGGGAAAAAACACACGACTTGTCGACTCCTCCCGGGGGGGGTCGACTTGTGCCACTGACATCGACACATCGACTTATCTGTTAATGCCCTACTGCATGCTACTTAAAAGTTATCATTATTGGGATATGAAATGACCTATATTGGGATATGAGATTTTGGTCATATCGCCCAGCCCTAATGTACTGTATTATTTGGACCTCTCTTGTCTAACAGAGAAGATCGCTCAATGCATTTGCATGATCTGCAAATGCAAATGCGAAACGCACTCCGCAGACATCACCACCAAAGCCCCTTTCTGAGCCAGGGAAAGTGTTTATAAAGAGCTGCTGACACAGATGTTATATGTCACACTAGAGGCTGAAGCGGTTGTATTTCATGTCACGCCCTTCATGCCTCTTTTGCTTCCACAATGCCAGCATGCTGTCTAAAATTACACTCTGGAGTGACATGATGCCAGGGTTGTTTGGTTCTGTGTAAAAATGCAAAGGAAGCATAAAGAAGGGACTTTGTAGCAGCTCTATAGTGCCATCTCTGTGTAAAAAGGGCTTGTGAGACAGACACAGTGGTGATCCTAGACAATGGGGCCCCATGCAAATAAGCCCATCAGCACAGTGAAAGAACACAGATTAGAAAACAGATAATTAATAAATTGTATTATTTAATAACATTAACCAAACTAAGCTATATGGATTTAATTTCAGGTTCCATTTTTCAATGAGATAAGCATGGGACCTGTTTTGACCCCGCCCCTCAAAGAATCAAAATCAAGAATCATTAAGAACCAAATTTGATAAACAGAATTGTGACAATAAAATCCAAATGAAATCCAAGCATTCTGCAGTACAGGTGCAAAGAGTTGAGATCAAGGTATGACTAAAAGTCTACAGCACAGAATACAACACACTGATTTGATCTATAGGAGTTCTAGCCCAATTTGTGACCTCAGCAGTAGCAAAATGACTGTTACTAAATGGTTTTCATAATAACATTGTGGTGATAATGTAATAACTGCCTGGGCTGTGTTCAGAGACATGTCTTTGAGTTAATGAAGTACTACATATATGTACTGCACCGGTTTCACAGGGAGATGATAGGTGGATGTCGGACGCATAAAGTGCAAGGTTCAACTCACCCTCCAGTCTGGCTATTTTCCCTCAAAAATGCATTTACTGGCTAATATTAGTTGTATATATACATAATTTCTAGGCGACAGGGCTGCCCAATGGGTCAAAATGTTGCCTTTTTCAGTCTTACCAAAAGGAGCAATAATCCAGTGTGGACTTTTTCCTTTCACTGAATCACAGGGTAACGTGAATAAGTAATGCATCCATCCAACAAATCAATGCACAAGAAATGACACAGTTATAGTTAAATGTATCCTCACACACACACACACACACACACACACACGGATTTACATACTTGAAATTCCACAGCAACATATGAAACCATTCATCCTCTCAGCAAAGACACGGTACACTGCTTTTAAATTCTTTGTACTTATGGTGAGAATTTAGGAACAACACTTACATAGTTTGTAGTAAGAAATTGTGTAAATGCGTCCACACAATGGGATTTGTCCAAAATATCTGCAGAGACAATACTAATGTATAGACAATGTTCAATGTTCCCTCTAATGTTGAAAACTCCTGAGCAGACATTCAACTCCTCTGATCACCTACTCAAACGACTGTGGGCAACACCTGATGTGTACACACTATGTCATGACGCCATGGCATCACCTCTCCAACCCCAAATATCATTACAAGTGAATATTACTATAGATATTAATAATATGATTATTTTAACAACATGAACTACTGCCTATCTAGGTCAGTTACAATAAACAATAACAAAACATTGTTTTGGCAAAATAGACTTTGCATTTATTGACATAATGTGTACAATTAAGAGAAAAATGTGCTCCATAAAAGTCACTTGGAGACAATACACAAACATTTAAGAGTAATGGCAACACAAAGAGCAAACAAATCTTTGAAATACAAAATAAGTAACACTCTTTAATAGTAACTGCCAACGACTTTAGGCCTCTAAACTGCAACAAATATAATATTCTGATCAAAAACTAAATGTAAACTTAAATTGTAGTTGTACTACTACAGACAGTGCCACTGTACTGGATGAAAACATTTTCCTGGCAAAAAAAAAAAAAATATTAGTGGCCTGGCCAGGTAGTGCAGAAAAATATCAGAATATGTTTATTTTGTAAGTGTAAGTGCATACGTAGTCTGTGCGTGCATGCATGCATGCATGCGTGCGTGCGTGCATGCGTGCATGCGTGTGTGTGTAAACTTATGAGAAGCCCTTTGAGACATAATTCATACTTGGTTTCACATGTAACATCATACTCTCATACATACACCACTATACTCTTACACAAACACTACTATACCCTCTTACATGCACAATCATACTCTCATATATACACCACTATACTCTTACACAAATACTACTATACCCTCTTACATGCACAATCATACTCTTATACATACACCACTATAGTCTTACACAAACACTACTATACCCTCTTACATGCACAATCATACTCTTATATACAATTCACAAACATACAACATCGGATTTATTAACACTTCACTTGATAAGAATACATTGCAAAATATGAAACACAGAACACAAGTTAATCAATTCAATAATCATAACTCAATAAAATGTAACATTAGAATAAATAACAGCTTATTTAAAAGTGCAGCATGGAAGATGGAATTTAATAACATTTAATAACACACTTGCAAAGAACTTAACACACGTACAACATACTGAACCCCACACACACGCTCACATACACACACCACACCTACACACACCACACCACACCTAAACACACACGCATGCACACACACACACACACACACACACACACACACACACACACATACATACACCACACCTACACACACTATGAGGGGTCAAACGTTTCACCCAACCACACTACAACGCGTCACTTGTGCGTACTTAGGACACATCAGATCTAATCAAACCGCGTGAGCGCACGCCTACATTTTACATAGGGTTACTATGGAGACACGAGTGTTACATGCACGCACGCTACATGATGCGCAGGTGTTGTTCGCTCCTCTCACATGACGCGCTCACACGTCTTTTCAGGACGCGTGCACAGCGTGTTACAAACACCACACATACACTAGAGGCTGACATTTTTTCGGGAGTTCCACGGGTCACGTGATTCCCATGGGATTCCCACAGGATGGGAATCAGTTTCACTATTCTTCACGTGATTGGGACGGGATGGGAAAAAAAGTCAACGGGAGCGGGCGGGACTGGGAATCATAATTAGGCATGTTGCAATATGCAAGTCAGTTAATTGCACAGTAAATTAAAAGGGATTAATTGCCATATTCATGCGTGTTTGTTTTCCTCGTCTCTCTCCACCAAAGAGACTGGACGACGAGAGCGTTCACTTCTGTGCATCGTCTGGCAGCCAGGTGAGTTGGTTCATTAGCGTAATGAATGGAGGGAAAGCTCTTGTCATTGAGTGTCTTTGTCTCTGTGGGGGAGGTGGGGCTATGGGCTACACACACACACAGTGCAATCTTCGTGAGGGGGAGCTTAAGAGAAAGACATGGAACTTGTTCCTAAACCAAATGCCACGGCCCCTGTGTGGGAGTGTTTTGGATTTAAACAAAATGCCACAGCCCCTGTGTGGGAGTGTTTTGGATTTAAACCAAATGACAGAGGGCAGCCGAGTAATTTGGACAAGCCAGTGTGTCGGGTTTGTTCTAAAACCATCTCAACAAAAAGAGCGAAAATGACCAACTTAACTGCACACCTGCTACAACAGTAACATGCTGCTCTAACACTGATGCTTCAGTATTAATAATCTAGTGATGCCATATATAATAATATCAGTCAGAGGAACCAAACACTGCTTCTACTGCAATACGTTAACTACATTTTTCTCTCTCAAAACTGGTTCTTATGACGTGTCTGACCACATCAGAAATCAAATGTGTTTATCATTCTGAACAGCTTAAAGGTGGAGTGAATGTTAAAATACTTAGGCAATAAACATCAAAACACAACATTAGATGTCATATTTGGGTTTATATTCAACTAAGGTAGGCATTGTGTGATCCATGTACTATATATATATATATATATATTTTTTTTTTTTTTTTTTTTTTTTTTTACTGTAACTGAAACACAACACGGGAGCGGGATGGGACAGGAGTCATTCTTGTGGGATTGGGATGGGACGGGATATTTTTTTTTCCTTTTTCATGGGATTGGGACGGGATGGGATTTAAAACAAACTCTTAACTGGCCAGATCAACAAGACGAGAGTATGCAGTGGAGGTTCCAGTGCTGGAACACCGAGCGGCTGACAGCGTGACAGACGCCCACACACACAAAGCTGGAAAGCGGGAGTACACTCCAAATTCCCCGATCCTTAACTAACCTCCACCCTACCCCCGGAACTTCTCCACTTACGCTGGCTGTCTTCGGCCCCCCCTCCTGGCCGTGATGCAATAAAGGTGGCTTCGTCCGGCTATATGAATAAATATTGGACGGTGATTAGAAATTCCTCCAACATGGTGCAGGGAAACTATTTTTCGGGTCGACCCAGGAGAGAGAGACTAGGATTTTTTTCCCCTTGATATAAAGCTGCGAGTATCCTATTATTATAACAAATGATCTGATGTAGAAGTGTTAAAAATAGCGCCTGAACAATGCAGATAGATAGATAGATAGATAGATACTGTGTAAAAATATATATACACTACTACCAAGTTAGCATAGCGATGCTACGTATCACACGTCCATCACATGACGCGTTGTTGCTTCAAGAGCTGACACTTTTGTCCCCTGCGATCACATGACGTGTCAACGCACACACGTCTAATAACCACACGTCTAGGTGTGCGCAGGCATTGCACGCACATTGCATGTACACGGTGAATGCACGTGCAGTGCACACGAAGCAAGTACACGGTGATGGTTGCACACACAATGTACACGTATCAAGTACGCAGTGAATGCACTGTGTGTGTTCGCTGATACGTTTCACCCCTCATACACACACTATACCACACATACACACACACGCATGCACACACACACGTTTTTTAAACACGTCTCTTTGTGTGTTTAGCCCAGATATCTGCTGCAACACTGAAATGGCATGCAGAAGATGTGATAGGCAGTGGCTCTGGGATGATGCATTTGAAGTCATCAGGGTAGTACCAGACTTTCTCTCCCTCAAATCTAATGGACGGAATGTAGAACTTGTTCTCTCCAGCAGAAATCATTGTGTCTACCTCATATTGATTACCCACAATCTGCAGAAGAAATTGGTCAATGAAAAAGAACAAAAAGGTACAGAATAAGACTCATGATTTATAATTAACATGATATATAATAACACAAAGACATAAAACATAATATCAATTGATCGATTAATAACAAATGCACAGTGAGTGAGTGCTTAAGGCGTGAGTGAGTGAGTGAGTGAGAGGGTGAGTGCTTAGGGCTCAAGTAAGTGAGCAAGTTAGTGAGCGAGTAAGCAGTGAGTGAGCGAGTGAGTGCTTAGGGCTTCAGTGAGTGAGCGAGTTAGTGAGCGAGCAAGCAGTGAGTGAGTAAGTTAGTGAGCGAGCAAGCAGTGAGTGAGTTAGTGAGCGAGCAAGCAAGCAGTGAGTGCTTATGGCTTGAGTGAGTGAGCGGTTGAGCAAGTGAGTGAGTGAGCGAGCGAGCAAACAGTGATTGAGTGAGTTACTGAGCGAGCAAGCAGTGAGTGAGTGAGTGAGTGAGCGAGCGGGTGAGTGAGTGAATGGCCGGGTGAGTGAGTGAGTGCTTATGGCTTGAGTGAGCGAGTGAGTAAGCGAGTGCTTATGTTTGCTTAGGGCAAGAGTGAGTGAGTGAGTGAGTGAGCAAGCGAGCGAGCAAGTTAGTGAGTGTGCACTTAAGACTTGAGTGGGTGAGTGATTATGTAATAACCAATGAGACTAAGTTCAACAAAGCTAACATTTAACATGCTAGTTAATGTAAAAACAGCTACATATGACAAGACCTACTTATTGACTTTTCTGACACCTTTCTGACCTTTCTCTTTCTTTCCTCCTGTATTCCTCCAGGAGTTCTGCGTTGCTGTAGATTTTGTGTCAGTGTTTTTTTAATCTAACATTAGCTGCAGCTTTCTTAACTGCGCTAGCTTTAACCCTGCAATACATCAGCAAAAGAAATCATGTTAATGTGTTCTGCCGATACCGACACTGTTCCGATACCAGTGTTCTGTTTGCTTTAATATTATCATCATTACTGTTGATTTTATATGAGGCTGTAATAAACTCTCTACAGGCAAGTATGATATGTACGTATGTATGCATGTATGTCCCAGAAGGCAACTTGAGGTAAGTATAAGGTCAGAAAAGGAGGTCAGAAAAGCAGGAAATACTGTTAACAGGAAAAATCCCATCCTGAAAACAAATATGCAACTGTACAAAGTTACTAACTACTAGTGCAATATACACTATCAAAAAAACAAAAAATTACCTGTCATATTAATCTGAACAGCACAGATACAAATCAAGTAGACACTACTATGTAGTAGTGTTGTCACAGTACCAAATTGGGACCCACGGTACGATACCAGTGAAAGTATCACGGTTCTGAGTACTATCACGATACCACAGAGAAAATGAGGCAGATGTGCCTTTTGTCATTTATAAAAAGATAAATCACTTTTCTTTTAATACATCAATGATATTTCAATGGAATAAATTACTTATTGACGTATTCATACTTCAAAAACAGCATCAATAAGTGATTAACATAGGACTTTCAAAAGGAATATTAACTTCCATAAAACAGAAAAACTTTATAAACAGTATATTAAAAATCCGAGTATCATTAATAAAGATAAATATAATGCTTACAGAAATAAGCTCACTCATTTAATAAGGAAAAGTAAAAGTGCCCATTACACCGAGCAGCTAAGAACAGCCCAGGGTGACACAAAGAGGACCTGGTCAGTCCTGAATAATGTCTTGAACAGGGAAAAAAAAAACAAAAAAAAAAAACATCAGTGCTCCCCAACCATGTAACTCGGTCTCAACAGGAACTCTCTGATCAATTCAATACTTACTTTGTCTCCATTGGTGAAGACCTGGCAAATAAAATCAGCCTTCCTCAAGGCATTTCTTATAACCAGTATCTCACAGGGGACTATCCTAACTCCTTTTTCATGAAACCGACTGATGGCAATGAGGTATATGAAACCATCAAAAAAATCTCAAAGATTTTCGAGAGAGTGGTTTATAACAGACTCAGCAAATATCTTGAAAAGCATAATATACTCACCAGCTCTCAGTACGGTTTCAGAAAAAAGAATACAACTTGTATGGCAATTTTAGACCTTATAGAAAAAGTTTATGACGCTATTGATCGAGGGAACTGTGGAGTGGGTGTTTTTCTGGACCTCTCAAAGGCTTTCGACACCATCGACTTTAACATCTTACTGAGGAAATTACACCACTATGGTATCAGAGGACTGGCCCTCAAATGGTTCAGTAGCTATTTACATCGTAGACAACAGTATGTCCTGTCCCATAACAACTCATATATGAGCTTCAAGATCAATTTAATGCTGAACTACAAAAAGTAGATACCTGGTTTAAATGTAACAAATTATCGCTTGACATTAGCAAGACTAACTTTATTGTATTCCACTCTAACAAAAAACCAGTGGATCATATCCATCTCAAGATTGATGGAAAGGAGTTGACAAGAGTAATGTCAACAAAATTCTTGGGGGTCCTCACAGATGAGTCACTCAATTTCAAATGTCACATTGAGCATCTGTTAACTAAACTGTCTAAATAGTTCAATGTTCAATGTTCATCAAAATGCTTCTACAGTGTACCAAGTTGTCCATAACTTGAATCCAAGACTCTCCAAGCTCATCCCAGTCAGCCGCCCCACACATATTTATAATACCAGAAATACACATCTTATACACGGTAAAAAAAGATGACTGAAATGCACTAGTCTACGCATAACAACCAGGGGGCCGCAGATCTGGAATGGGCTCGATGAGAGTCTGAAAACATCTAAATCCATCTCTGTTTTTAAGAAGAAACTGAAACAAAAAAATGCTTAACCCTATGGGCCCTAGGCGTTTTTGGGGTATTTTTACTGCCTTTACTTTTAAGCTCATATCACAGTCATTATAAAGGCTACATACACATGCTATATCTTGTTTTTTTTCAGGACAATCTGGGCTAACCAGATTTGCCATCATTTCATGTCCTTCTATGTGCCTGTATTTTATATTAATTTTTATATCAATGAAAAAAACAAATCCGTGTGACTAAATTCTTACATTTTGACATGTATCTCAGCATAGCAAGTTGGAAAATGACATATTCTGCCAGATCTGAAGAGGGGAGACTCTCTGGGATCTGGCAATATAAGAACCATGATGCTGGGATATTCTGTCACTTCACAGCTGTCCAAAACATGTGGTTTGTGCCAGGCGGAAAATGATTGCCAGTATTTTTTTCATTATTGCAAGAAATTCCATTGACTCATTCACAAGTCAAAAATGTGTTTTATCTGAAAGAAACATGCAATATTTACATCTCAGATCATAGAAAAATAGTCAACCAAGTGCAATGATGTCCTCCAAGATAATATTTGTTTTTCAGTTTCAGTTATATACTGGGGGAACATTTTGGGCATTGGTGGGGGGGCACGTGTCCCCCTCAATGTATATGGTGACTACGGCCCTGTCAGCATGCATAATTAGGCTGCGGTTGTCTGGGTGCGCAAAGGCGAAGTGCGCTGGTCTTGTCATACAAAGTTTGATGGAGTGTCAACTGGACAATATGGAGATATTTGCATCTTGAAAGCCAGACTACAAATGTGGATAAACAGGGAGAGACACACGCAAGCCTAAGACGTGGTAAGATACGATATTCCTCACTATATGAAGTGACTGATAACAAGATCTGTATAATGGATTGTAAAAAAGAAATTCGTCAGGTTTTTATTTTGTAGACAATCAATCTGTATTTATAGCGTGATGGGATGACAGTACAATGATGTGTGTGGTATCCCTGGAAAGCTCTGCTCATGCGCTTTCATGTGATATGCGTGGCATTTCTGTGCGAGCCTGCGTTCGCGAGTAATCCATCCAAGAGTAATGTGTGTGCAAAGCTGTATGAAAACTCTGTTATACATCATTTAAGTGTAACATTATCATTTTTTTTCGCTGTGAATACATTGGACTACCGACAAGTGCTTGGCCTTCTCGGAAAGCTACAGTTCCGCTGTTCCACGGGATCTGCGTGGCTTCTTGCTATGACGCACAGTCGCGGAGAAAATCTACAGAGAAGAACAGGTGTGAATTTGGACGCAGTATGCGTCGTTCGGGCCCATAGGGTTAATTCATATGTATAGCATCCTTCACTGATCTGGGAATGTATGTTGATTTGTCCTGTGTGTTTTATGTTTTGTGTCTGCAATATGTTTTGTGTTTGTAACATGTCTTGTACCATGTCACTGCTATACACCGTGACTCATCTTCCTGATCAGGCTCCCGCCATAAGCTTTAAATAGCTTCATGGGAGACCCGGCACTCCACACAATTGTGTCTTGTACTTGTATAACTGTTGACACATGCTGATTCTGTGTGGTGTGCGAATAAATCTGAAATTCGAAATCTGAATCTGAAAATAAAATAAATAAATAAAATAAAAATCAACGAAAAATCAACCAGCCACCCTCCTCCCCTGACAAGTAAAGAGCGGTCCCTAAAGTGCGGTGAGGTTTGTGGAAATGTGAACGGCTCGTTTCTCCTCTGACACGTCACATACCTGTGTGCCGCCACGGCTCGGCTGTTCAGGTACTTTTGGGCAGTCATGACACCAATGAAGACTTATTGGACCTGGAGCCGGGCTTCTCTGTTGCCGGTAAGCCGTTATTTTGCGCCGTGGAGCACTATGGCCGCCGTATTTGACCGCCGTATTCCTGTCTGTGACCCCTGTTCAACCCACAACTGGCAGGATTCGCCTTTAGTTTCTGCTGCTGGTTGAAATCTGTACTCGCACAACGTGCTCCTGAATGTTTTGTTTTGCTCGCACAAAACTATTTTTAGTCGCAAATGCGAGTAAAATGCTCGCACCGTAGAGCTCTGTGGAAAACAAATCACTGTAGCATATATAAATGTTATTGGACGGCGCATGGACACTCACCCTCTTGTGATTGGACTTTGAACTTATCCCACAGTAGTGGTACCTGAGGTACTCCCACATTATGGTATCATATGTACCGTCATGTTTTAGTACCGCAGTCTACCGTTGGTACCAGTATACACTACTATGTAGCAATCATCATATCATTCCAGCAGACAACGTGAAAGCACAGCCACAGCTGGAGGATCGGAAATTTCGCAGGTGGATCGGAAATTTCCGATCTGTGACTTACATTGGTATTGGAACCCGATACTGATACTGGATCGGATCGGCCCCATCCCTACCTGCAGTTGGTGTTAAAGTCACTAAAACTAGGGGCGTCGGTGGCTTAGTGGTGGAGCACCCATGTACGAGGCCCGGGTTCGAGTCCAGCCTGTGGCCCTTTGCTAGCCTGAGTGTCAGACTGAAGCTCCCAGAACCTTCAGTCTGACATCGCCTCCACTGAAGGCGATTTACAAGGGGGAGGGAATTTGATTTTTCCCTAACCAATCAGTAGAGAGATCGACGACTCACCCAGAATCTGACGTCATTAGTATCCATGCCTCGGGGGTGCCGAAAACAAGCGAGCATTGCCCGTTTAAAATGTCTCCGTCGTCAGCAGCTTCCTTAATTTGGTCCTCCATTAACACGAGTGGCAAAATACCTTGATAGCATCGTTAATGTGGTCTGTAGGATCTGTAGCGGTCTCCATTGTTGCTATCCTCACCAGTTACCCACCGGTGCACAGCTTGACATCAGTGTGGCGCTGACTGGCTAATTGCTAGACCCGCCCCCACCCCCAGCGTTCATTGGTCCTTCCATCTTTTGGATGAGATAAATCGCAAATTCAGTGCAGTATGCCAGACCAGAGATGCAAGCCTACTCAGTTGCGTGGGCGGGGTCTATGGTCTGGAACCAGGCTAGCCCTTTGCTGCATGTCTCTCCCCCTCTCTCTCTCTCTCTCCCCCCTTCACGCTTCACTGTCCTGTCGATTAAAGGCAAAAAAAATGCCCTAAAAAAATATCTTTTAAAAAAAAAAGTCACTAAAACTAGCCAGCTAAAATGGCACTAGCCGATTTTGTTTGGCTTTTGGTAAAAAACAGCATGTGGCTTGTGTTAGGAATTTATTTACCTTAATTTTGATCAAATATTGATAATCAAAGTTTTTTTCAAACAAGCAATATCTCATTTTGCGGTAATGAGAATCAATTTTGTCATGTACAGGGGCTGGAGAAGGACATTTTAATTTAAAGTGTGAAAAAAAGAAGAGAGTTAGCTTACCTTGTATCCATCTTTAAACTCCCTCTCTTTGTGATGCATCTTGGGAAAATAAAACTTTATTGAAAGAATCCTGTAGTCTTTACGGGAATGGAAAAATTGTTGTGGAGGATGAGAGATGCATTGACGGACACCATGGTTTAAAGCAAAAAAATGGAATTTTAAGAATTAAACATTATTATACATTATGTTTTACCTTACCACAAGACATAATAAACAATATGTATTTTGTTTTAGTGAAAGTTTTTGTTTATTCAATCTAAAATGCAATCAAGGATTCATAGAATACAGACGCATTGCAGTAATGAGAATTTTAGCTCAAAATGTATTTTATAATTCAATAATAATGACTTTTTTATGTGAAAATCGCACACTCTACAAGAAAGAGCACAACATTATCTATAATACTGTTTTTTTATGTTACTAAATTATTATTTTTATTGTGAAAAGGTCACAGCCGTGGTATATCAGTGGTTTCATGAGAAGGTTCCCCGGCTGTGCTTGCCTGAGATGGACTAAATGTACAAACCTGCTATTTTTAAATATCCTATGGAGAGAGACTCTCACTGCAGCCTGTTCTATATTGTTGTGAAAATGTCAGCATGCAACCCCATTCTGTGGACAATAAACAAGGTGCAGACTTCTATCTATGTCACTGATGAAGAGCGAAATACAGCGAGTGCTGGATGGAGCAGTGAGTGACAATAATCCCGCCCACAAAAAGAGTACTGTTTGCGGTGGAAACGCTAAGCAGACCTAAGGTCTAGGTACCTTGTGTGAAGTGTTACTTTTGGTTTTATAGGTACCATACCAAAAGTGTTTGGTGGAAACGGGGCTTATCTAATCCTATGCTCGGAGGGTAAGAAGCTCCCAAAACCTATTATCCTAGGACATTTCAGTTGTTTATCTTCTTCTTCGAATAAGCTGCTAACATTCAAATACTGAGAAATTCTACAGCCTGGAGGAATGTACCGGCTACACCAGACCAGCACTGAGAGACTCAAGCAGAGCTTCTATAGTCTAAATGGAAATAGGGGTCCACACGCACCCCCCGGATTTTTTTGTGGCACCTTATTTTTCTTAATCCTTAAAGTGTCTATTTTCAGATTTTGCCAGATACCAAGCTGAAATAATGTCCCAAAGGCTTCATTTTTAACCCTTTATTGCACTTTTCCCCAACCCGAAAAGAAAAACAAGATATAGAGAGTGGCATAACTTTTGAAGAAAACAACATACGGAGACAAGTAAATACACTTTTCCATACAACTCTGACCCAAGGAATTCAATGAAATGATTATTTTTCACATTTGACAACATCTTGACTCTATTTCTGGACAAAAACAACAAAAAATGTTAATTTTGCAACTACATTTTCCTTTTTTTCATGCACCGAAGGTGAAAAAAATTTCACCACCTGTTTTTTTTTATCATTTAAGTGTCTATTTTAAGATTATACTAGCAAGCAGACTGAATTAATGTCCCATGGGGTTTATTTTTAACAGTTTATTACACCTATACCGAACCTGAAGAAATTGAAACTAGCTTAACTTTTAAAGTAAACATGTTTCTATACAATTCAGACTCAAAAATTCAATTCAATGGTTAGGACTAGCCTACTAATAACATTTCAAACCATACTGACTATTTCTGGGAGGGAGGGGGACAAAAAAAAAAGAAAAATACAGAAAAGGGCCAAATTCTGAAGGTGACTGAACATCAACTGCCAGCTTTGGTGTCGGTTGGGACAGTGAGCCTGCACCTTGCCTCCCACTGCTCTCTCTTTTCGAACAATTTCAAGAATAAGAAGAAAAAAATAAGTATTTGACCCTTTTATTAAGATATTTAGTCATGGACAAGCCTACACGTAATTTTCCTATACAGTTTTATCATACAGAAATGGAGTCTGCATGGATTCTCTTGACTAGCTAGTGATGCTAGCTAGCTAGCTAATGCTAACGTTTTCTCTGTTTTCAGGCTGATTGAATACGCCTATACTTAAAAACCATGGGAAAAAGGTAAAATTGTAACACAGCTGAAGTGCCTCATGATAAGATACGAGCCCTATCATGTATTTTACATATCCCAACTCTTTCTGAGTATGGTCATTTTACCACACTTAGTGCATGCAAGGGAGAGCACAGTGAGAGGCTATCATATCTACATCAGAGCTGCCCAGTGTCACGCTTTGAGTGTGACAGTCACGCAATTTGACCCATTCTCACACCACACGCCACACTTGACATTTCTCACGCTTATATTTCCCCATTCAATACTCTATATTTATTTTTTTATGATAATAAACTTTGGTCCTCGTGGCTTGCCGTAGTTCGAGTAACTCTGATTGACTGACCAAGATAACCAATCCCAGACCAATCCATCAGTCCTCTGTGCCTAAATCTAACCAACCACAGAAGGCACCACGCAATATAAACCAATCAGAAGCAACGTAAGGCGGGTCTTGGCGTCTCTAACTTTCTTTCACACACAACAGCGCCGACATTTAAAACCCACTCGACGTTCTCCTGCTTGCTAGAAGACGGACGGTAGGTAACTACCCAATTTTGTTCCCTGCTGATTCGCTGTTTCTCCTTGAGTTTCCTAGTTAATATGTACTGTTTTAAGGCTGCTATAAGTCTATCATTGTCCTGTATTTGTTGCAGAGCTTTGTAACATTTATTTGCCTCTTCTCTTGGCCAGTTCACACTTGAAAAAGAGACTCTAACGTTAGTCTCAATGTGTGTGTGTGTGTGTGTGTGTGTGTCAGAGTTACAGACTTGTAAATATCAATTTAGACCCCCCTAAAGCAGTGTTTGTCAAAATTCTAAATTTCAAGGGCTATCCTTAACTTTGACAGTGTACAAATCCATTTGTACACTGTCAGAGTTACAGACCTTGTAAGGGTCAATTTAGACCCCCCTCAAGGAACCCACAGAGTCCCTGGAATCCACTTTGAGAACCACTGTAAAACTAGCATTAGGAGGCCACAGTGCAGGGAGAGCCGCTGGCATGGAGGTGAGGACATCAGTCTTAAGGTATAAATCAACGTTAAAACAGGCCAAATCGGTGTTAAAAAAGGCCAAATTTTTTCCGAACGCATCATGACACTAAAGTCTCCCTCTTGTCATTTTCTGAAACTTGGCAGCCCTGTCTACATGGTATTTGTGATATGAGACTCTGTGAACCAGCCATGTCACCATACCGTATGAAGAATATTTGTGACCAGATACCATTGACATTAGAGGGCTTGCCTTTGGATGAAACTGGCTATCATCAAAACTGCTACAAAAGCTTTACAGGGAAATTGGGTCGTTTAAAAGTGTCAAAGGCTTCTGTATCTGGTGAATCATCATCATCAATAAAGGACTCCCTACGCCGGCTCAAATCTCTGGCAAATCAATCTGAGGGGACCCCATGCTCCTTCTTGTTTCCAAATGAGTGCATTTTCTGTGACAAAATAAAAACCAAGGTCAAGGGAAAAACTGAAAAGCTTACAAAGTTTCAGAGTTGGAAGCACAAGGAACCAGCCTGGAAAGTCATCAAACGTAGAGCACAGGAATTGAATAAAGAGGCTCTTTACCGCAAGGTGCAGGGCAAGGACCTCTTTGCAATGGAAGCCAAGTATCATCCATCATGTAGGAACAACTTCAACACAGAGTACCAAAACCATGTACGTGGGAGAGAGAGGGCGGAAACGGCAGCAGACTGCATTGACAGCCTGCAGGCTCAAAAGATGGCAGCACATGATAAGTCAACTCATATAATGTGGTAAAGGATTACATTCTTAGAAATGTGATTGAACACAAAGAGGTTGTCCAGCTAAGATTCCTGTCCAACTTGTATATGAAGAAACTGGAACGTCAAGGTTTTCCTAATCCAGAATACCACAGTGAGAAATTGATAAGACAGTTACAAGGAGACAAAGACATCTCTCATGAACTCATATTCTCTAGGGTCCCACACCGTGGATGTGTTGAGTTGTACCTTATATACAGCCCGAGCATTACCATAGATGAAGCCATTGTATGTGCTTTCAAACTTGGAACAGCTGACCAACTGCAAGAAGCAGCACTCACCCTTCATTCTTACATTATAAAGGCATTCAAAGAGTCAAAGGGGCTGCCATGGCCCCCGACAGCACAGGAGCTGCATGCTGTGAAGATGGAGGAGCTGCTCCCAGAGCATCTTGTACAATTCCTGAGCTCAGTGGTGACAGGGACACTTGATGGAGAATGGTGTGAGAAGACACAGAGACTGGTCTATTCCATCACACAGGATGTGTGTCGAGCAGCAACTTCCAAAGCACATCCTCCTCTGTGCCACACTTTGGCACCTCTATCGAGGCAAACAGGTGAGTAATCAGCTAATTTACTGCTAATGAGATCCTACATTGTCATTGCTTAACTGTGTTTAATATAGGTAGTGGTCAAATTGTTAATTTTTAACAAGGGGGATGCAATGTAGCTTTGATTTTTTGTGTGCACACATCATCAAATATGACAGCACAGATGTGCAAAATTAATCAAGATAAAGGAAAATGGCATGACCTTTACCTGCTGCCTTTAAAAACACAAATAATGCAGTAGTAGTATTGCTATTGCAATACAGACAAAAACATTTTAGAGTATAAATAAGAGTAGTTCTGAAATAGCTGTGAAAATTAATCTTAAAGTCACTCTTATCCTATAGACATTTCCTTAGCCAGTTATATTCTCTCCTCACCTTTGAAGACCCTGCATGATCATCCTTGCTGGCCTCTGGTCCAGTGTCTCCTCCCTGACCCTGCTCTTTATATTGTGGCAATAAAAATTAAAAAAAAAAAAAATATGTGCAAAGCAATAGTGAGCACAAGTTCTTATTAAGGAGGTGTGGGTTTATTCCTAGTATGAAACTAGCTAGCAAGTGTTTTAACATAGGTAACAATAATGTTAGTGTTCTTGTTAACTAGCTTAACTTGATATTTTGGCATCTATTAATTAGTCATCATTTAGCTAACATTATGTAAACTGTGCAAGGTTTTTTGCTTCTTGCTGGCTGGTTTGCTGAACATAGTAAACACACAGCGGCACTGCCCAGCAGCACACATCTTGTCTGGATGCGACTGACTATGATCACAACATAACAGCGTGTTCATGCCACCTGGCACCGCCTACTCATGGTGCGTTAAAGACGGCTCGGAAAAACTCCTTACCACATGTTAAAAACAAACTGAATGGTGGTAACAGCTGTAAAAAGTGCGGGGGACGGAGGGCACAGATATGGGAAGTGCGTGGGACATGTCCCCTGCCCCCCCCTCCCTCAAATTACGTCCGTGCCTGCACACACAGAATCTAGATTAAAAAGGGGGATGCTTTTTGGTCAATTTTCTAACAAAGGGGATGGCATCCCCCCTCACCCCCCTCAATTCGACCACTGAATACAGGTAGGCTATTTGATATTGGTATCTTTAATTAAACAAATTGCTCTCTTTGCAGTTCACAATCATCCTTGCACGACTCGGACACTCAGAGTCATATGACTTTAGTATGGAGCTTGAGACAGCAATGGCCAAGGCTTTTGATGAGATTTCCACCCACCTAACCCCTCAAATCATCACCGGCGAGGGAAACAGTGTTTTTCACAGCGAGTGGGACAACCTGAACAGAATCACCACCAATGTTCATGGCTCAAATGTAGTTAACAGCACCGGGGGGATCATGATTCAAGAGGTGAAGGAGAGCCATGCGAGCACCAATACCAGGACCCTTCCTCTCTATGACAGGTCATCTAAGATAAGAAGCCTTAAGATCACACCTCCGGAGACGCTGCCAGAGCTAGCATTCAAAAGAGTTGGCCCCAAATTCCCCAAGAATGCCAGCTTTACCCCTCTTGCTGAAAACCAAAGGTCATATGATGCCTCAGTGTTGCAGTACAACACCCATCTCCTCTGCAGATGCTTAAGCAGCCAGGGCAGGCAGCAGGTGCCTGGATTTGGTGGATTTATTTCAAGCACAGGGGAAGTGCCTGCTTGGAAGTCTACAACTGACTATTACACCCCCATCAACCAGCCCATTACAGACAATGCAGTGGTGTATGAGCTGCTCAAGAGGTCTGAGGAAGCAACAGAGGAGGTTGGACAGCCGTACACTATCAACACATTTGACCTAGGAGTGGTCATGAAGGCCTGTCCTATAGTATGGAAGTACGAGGAGGAATTCAATAAGCATGTGATCATCCTTGGCAAGTTCCACACAACCATGAATTACATAGGCAGGCTCACTGGGCGCAAGTGTCTTGGAGCTGGCTACGCAGATATCCTACTAGAAGCTGGCCTCGCAACCAGTGGTTGCCTGAAAAACATCCTGAGTGGGAAATCATATGCCAAGGCTCTCTTCAGTCTGAAGATGGTCACAGAGGCACTTGAACGGTTGCTGATCAATGTTTTCCTGGATGAGGAGAACCCTGAAAATCCCATCCAGGAGACCATCATCAATCTCATCCACTGCTGCAGTCGTAAGAACCTTGATTCTACTTTGAAGGATCCCTCACTACTCAAGCTGATTCATCAATATATGCAATACCAAGACAAGGTACGCAGGGGCCACCTGGGCAAAACCGGCATGTTCTGGCTCTCTGTGATGGATCATGCACGGCTGGTCTTCATGATGGATTTTGCTGTGAAAACCAACAACTTTGAGCTTTTCCATCACTGCGATGGTGCCATGGCAGATCTCTTCTTTGCATATGATGGCTACAACTATGCAAGGTAATCTATGCACTCATTTTCTCAATACTCAACAGAAAAAAAGTAAGTGGGGCTTGCATGTAGAATGAATTTTAATTATTTATTCTCTACAGATACCTGACCTGGTTTGAGGCTTTTCTTACAAACACTGAGCTCTCCCATCCTGGTGCTCTTGATTTCATCAAACTTGGAGCCATTGCTGTTGCCAGGTCTCTGATCCCAGGGGCTCTCGCAGCAGTGGACAAGACCATGGAGGAGACGTTCATGAAGTTTGCCAAGTCTTCAGGTACATCAATGTGTGGACACAATCATAATCACCTCTCACTCACTCACTCACTCACTCACTCATCTCACTCACCATTTGTTTCACTTACTCACTTTTGGTCACAGTACCAGAGATGCTGTGACCTTAATTTCAAATATGAACTATCATCCCTCTCTACATTGCAGGTGGTCTACTCGGCCTCTTCAACAACTTTGGCGCATACCAGAAGTGGTGCTGTACCACCTCTGCATGTGCTCAGCTCTATGAGCTGACTCTGGAGATGTGCGGCATGATTGACGATCCTGACATGCCAAAGGCAGGTAAACACTGTGAGCTGGAGCCTGCCCAAATCAAGAAATCTGAAGAGGCAGTGCAGAGGGTCATCTCAGCCATCAAGGGCTTCACCAACCCCTGGATGATCCCTGACAAAAGCCGGCTCTACTCACTGGCATCTGAGGCTCCTATAGATCCAGAGGTTGAGGTTAGCCATAGTCATATTTATTTGTAATGCGCACCCAACTACATTCTGTTACAAATGCCCCAGGCGCAGACTCAGGGAAGAGAGAGAGAGGAGAAACAACACATTAGAAGACAACATTCACATCAACACAGAACCGGAAACTAGGGATGTCCCGATCCAGCTTTTTCACTTCCGATCCAATACCGATATTACAGCCTTGAGTTTTGGCCGATACCAATACCAATCCGATCCAAGCGCGTGTTATACATATTCACTTATTTTGTTGTCTGTCATGTTAGAAAAGGTTTGATCAAGCAATATTACACTAACAAGAACAACTACTTAATTGGGTTAGTTAGAATGATCCACAACAGTTGGTATGAGAAACTGACCTGTTTATTGTTAACAAGGTTAAATAAACAAACTTTAAATTTGAACATTAACATTAAATAAAAAACTTAGCTGGTTTACTTTGGCCCCTTAATAAATAGAAAATAGATCAACACAAGAAATCTTTAAAATGTCTAACAATGAAATTAAAATAGCAGCAAGACTCCACACACTTGTGCTTTGCTCCCCTAATAAATAAAAAAAGATTAACCACAAGACATTGTTGGCATTTAACAAACAATGCAGCCTTTCCTTTTCAGTTATTTTAGTAGGGTTTTTGTAGTCCATCCATGGCTCCAATTTCACTAATTGTGCCCAAAACAGTGCCATCAGTGCTCTTTACTTAAACAGTAAGAGTGTAAACCAAATAAAAATATCACTCTCAAAAAAACAGAGCAGAAAACAAATAGTTAACTAAGTTGACCACTACTCTTCCTACCCTCCTGTGTCTGCCATCTGCATGCTGGCCTGTTGGATTGATAGTAAGAGCTGGAGCGGATCACTGGAATAGACTGCTTGACTCGAGGAGCGCTGGGCTGGCTGGAAAACCTGGAACGGATTCCGTGAAAAACTGGATCGGAGTTCTTGGATTGGCATTTTTCCATGCAGTCCGATCCGATGCCGATGCCCGTTTTTTGCTAGTATCGGCGGCCGACATCCCTACCGGAAACTACACAGACTGCATACATGTATGTATTGTACAGATTGACATGTTGAAGGCCGAGGCTGCAGGCAGGGCTGCCAAGGAGCAGTTTATCCATGAACGCTTTGTCTCCAAGAGGAAAGAGTTCTTGGACCACCTCAAGAAGCTGAAGCTTAAGACTATGGATCACTGCATCAAGAAGGTCAAACTTACATCTGCGCAAGGGAAGGTGGATATTGATTCAACTGATTCACTAATTGGATACTTCATAACAGAAAATACATTCATAAAAAAGAAAAGCTCTGTTTAATTAATGTTTTACTCATTTCTTTATATTCCCTTTGCAGCTTTTTGTATACCAGGAGCAGAGCAACCTTGCCTTTCAGCTGCTTGTTAAGTCTCAGATGATGGAGATGCCCATCGGCCTTGATGAACTCATGCGCTATCCCCTCTCACCTGTTCCTCATGCACTTGGCTCTCCTGATGGCTATTTTGCCAAGACCAACAAGGCTACCATCTTTCACTATCTGCTTGAAGACAGGAATGAAGAGATATCCTATCCCAAGGATGCACTCTTCATACAGGATGGCAATGCCCTCTTCCACATGATGACGAACCTGCCACCAACTTGTGGAGAGATCTGTATGCAGCTCTTGGACCAAATGATTGCAAAACACCATTTTGTCTTCTTCACGGATTGCTGCCAGCTAGATTCGATTTGATCAAATGCCAGGAGAGGCTCAGACGTGGTTTCACTGAGAAGTTTATAATTGATGGTCCACACACCCGCAAGCCATCTGACTTCAAGGCGTTCCTCAGCAATGAGCTGAACAAGAAGCAGCTCTGTAACCTTCTTCTCAAGGTCTGGGAGAGCAATGAGGCAGCATCCCGGATTGAGAAGTGCAAAAAAGCAGTGATGTGTGTTGAGGGGAGATCATATGCCCTAACTTCAACAAATGGAAAAGTAAGTTGACAGAAGATGCGTGGCTTTAGCAGTCACCCAATGCCCAATGCTATGAAAAAAAGAAAAAAATATTTAGGCTCTACAATTATAGGTAGACCAAATGACTCATGAAATGTGATTATTGTTATGTACAATTGCAGACCATAATTGGGCTCTTAAACATTTAAAGTCATACAGTTGTCTTGTACTGCATTATTTGATACATTATTAACCAAACTGGAAGAATCTCGTTAAATCTGGACAGACAGTCTCAAAACTTATAAGAGGGGCCTCCGCAATGCCAGAGCAAACTATTACTCAGCATTAATAGAAGACAATAAGAACAACCCCAGGTTTCTTTTCAGCACTGTAGCCAGGCTGACTGAAAGTCAAAGCTCTATTGAGCCTTGTATTCCTTTAGCCCTTAGCAGTAATGATTTTATGAGCTTTTTTAATGACAAAATTCTAACTATTAGAGGAAAAATTCATGACCTCCTGTCCTCAGATAGTACCTATCTAACCTCAAACACAGCTGTAAAACCTAATATATATTTAGATTGCTTCTCCCCAATTTCTCTTCAAGAATTGACTGTAGTGATTTCTTCATCCAAATCATCAACGTGTCTCTTAGACCCCATCCCAACTAGGCTACTTAAGGAGGTCTTTCCTTTAGTTAACACTCATATATTAGATATGATCAATATATCCTTATTAACAGGCTATGTACCACAGTCTTTTAAGGTAGCTGTAATTAAACCTCTACTAAAAAAGCCCACCCTGGATCCAGAGGTGTTAGCCAACTATAGACCAATATCTAATCTTCCCTTCATGTCAGAGATCCTTGAGAAAGTAGTCGCAGACCAGCTGTGTGATTTTCTCCAGGATAATAATTTATTTGAGGAATTTCAGTCAGGATTTAGAGTGCATCATAGCACTGAGACAGCACTAGTTAAAATTACAAATGACCTTCTGATTGCTTCAGACAAAGGACTTGTCTCTGTACTTGTTTTATTAGATATTAGTGCTTGACACAATTGACCATCAAATTCTACTGCAGAGACTGGATCACTTAATTGGCCTAAAAGGTTCTGCACTAAGCTGGTTTAAATCTTATTTATCTGATCGTTTTCAGTTTGTTCACGTTCATAATGAATCGTCATTACGTACCAAAGTTTGTTTTGGAGTTCTGCAAGGTTCTGTGCTCGGACCAATCCTATTTACTCTATATATGCTTCCTTTAGGTAACATCATTAGAAATCACTCTATAAATTTCCATTGTTATGCGGATGATACTCAGTTGTATTTATCGATGAAGCCAGAAGAAAGTAATCAATTAACTAAACTCCATAATTGCCTTAAGGACATAAAAACTTGGATGAACACTAATTTCCTGATGTTAAATTCAGACAAAACTGAAGTTATTGTTCTTGGCCCCAAACAACTCAGAGACTCTTTATCTGATGACATAGTTTCTCTTGATGGCATTGCTCTGGCCTCTAGCACTACCGTAAGAAACCTCGGAGTAATATTTGATCAAGATTTGTCTTTTAATTCTCATTTAAAACAAACCTCACGGACTGCATTTTTTCATCTGCGTAATATTGCGAAAATTAGGCCTATCGTGACCCGAAAAGATGCAGAAAAATTGGTCCATGCTTTTGTTACCTCTAGGCTGGATTACTGTAACTCTCTGTTATCAGGTAGCTCTAGTAAGTCCTTAAAAACTCTCCAGCTAATTCAGAATGCAGCAGCACGTGTACTAACAGGAACTAAGAAACGAGATCATATTTCTCCTGTTTTAGCTTCTCTGCACTGGTTCCCTGTAAAATCCAAATCCTACTGTTAACTTATAAAGCTCTAAATGGTCAAGCTCCGTCATATCTTAGAGAGCTCATAGTGCCTTATTATCCCACCAGAACACTGCGCTCTGAGAACGCAGGGTTACTCGTGGTCCCTAAAGTCTCCAAAAGTAGATCAGGAGCCAGAGCCTTTAGCTATCAGGCTCCTCTCCTGTGGAATCATCTTCCTGTTACGGTCCGGGAGGCAGACACCGTCTTCACATTTAAGACTAGACTTAAGACTTTCCTCTTTGATAAAGCTTATAGTTAGGGCTGGCTCAGGCTTGCCCTGTACCAGCCCCTAGTTAGGCTGACTTAGGCCTAGTCTGCCGGAGGACCCCCCTATAATACACCGGGCACCTTCTCTTCTTCTTCCTCTCTCTCTCTCTCTCTCTCTCGTATTCTATTACTGCATCTTGCTAACTCGGCCATTCTGGATGTCACTAACTCGGCTTCTTCTCCGGAGCCTTTGTGCTCCACTGTCTCTCAGATTAACTCATACCGCAGCGGTGCCTGGACAGCGTGACGTGTGTGGTTGTGCTGCTGCCGTGGTCCTGCCAGATGCCTCCTGCTGCTGCTGCTGCCATCATTAGTCATTAGTCATACTTCTACTGTTATTATACACGACTATTGTCACACATGTATACTGCCAGATATTAATACATACTTTCAACATATTGTACCACAGTAGCCAGAACTATAATATTACTTTCAATAATGTTGTTGTAAGCTACTGTCATTACCTGCATCTCTCTCTCTCTCTCTCTCTCTCTCTCTCTCTCTCTCTCTCTCTCTGTCTCATTGTGTCATGTGGATTACTGTTAATTTGTTATGCTGATCTGTTCTGTACGACATCTATTGCACGTCTGTCCGTCCTGGAAGAGGGATCCCTCCTCAGTTGCTCTTCCTGAGGTTTCTACCGTTTTTTTCCCCGTTAAAGGGGTTTTTTTGGGGAGTTTTTCCTTATCCGCTGCGAGGGTCATAAGGACAGAGGGATGTCGTATGCTGTAAAGCCCTGTGAGGCAAATTGTGATTTGTGATACTGGGCTGTATAAATAAAATTGAATTGAAATTGAATTGAATACATTATGTAGTAGTATTTAGGCTCTTTATTTGTTACAGGTCCAGGCTTCAGAGATCCATGCCCTGCGGTCCAACCAGGAGGAGACAGACAGCCGTATTGTCCTGTACCTCCACCAGGCTGTCAAGTGGGGGTACAAGTCCACCGTGGTGAGGACACCTGACACAGATATTCTGATGATCCTCCTCTACCATGCCAGTAGGATCAACCTCTCCATTTACCTTGATCATGGCTCTGGCGTACATCGCACACTCATAAATGTGACAGAACTGGCTGCGTCACTGGGCCCTGACTACTGCAGCACCCTGCTGGGATACTATGTCTTTTCTGGGGAAGACTGTACTAGCGCTTTTAAAGGCAAAAGAAAGGTGAATCCCTTGAAGAAGCTGCAGCAGAATCCGAAACTGCACAACGCTTTTAGGCAGCTTGGTGAAGACTGGCTGGTGACAGATGAGCTCCAACAGGAGATGGAGACCTTCATGTGCATTATGTATGGCCAAGCGCGGATGAAGTCAGTTGACGCTGTGAGAGCCAAGATGCTGAGAATAATGGAGGGTGAGGACAAAGTCCTGGACTCAAAGTCCAAAGTAGACCTTGAACGCCTGCCTCCCCCCAAGATCTGTCTCATCCCGCATGTACAACGAGTTAACTTCAGAGTTGCCTGTTACAAGAGAGCAGACCAACCAATAATCGAGAGTCCAAATCCTTATGATCCAGGCATGGACTGGGAGAAGATGGGGGACGAGGGGGTGTTGGAACCCGTCAGGACAGTTGGACCCATCCTCCCTCCGTCTCTTGTCGAGGTACTGGCTCAGAAAGCAGAGTCAGAAGAGAAAGAAGCTCTTGAGAAGGTGGCTGATGAGGAAGAGGAAGAGCTGGAGATGGAAGAGATAGACTTTGAAGATCTCTTTAGTAATGATGAGGATGATGAGTAGTTTAGGTCTATAAATGTGCATAATCAATCGAATTTGTTTTGTTGTTGCTGTTTTTGTCTAGAAATAGAATAAAATCATTCTTTGTTCATTTGTCTCTGTGTTGTTTACTTCAAAAGTTAAGCTATTTTCAATTTCTTCAGGTTCGGTATAGGTGTAATAAACTGTTAAAAATAAACCCCATGGGACATTATTTCAGTCTGCTTGCCAGTATAATCTTAAAATAGACACTTAAATGATTAAAAAAAAACAGGTGATGAAATTTTTTTCATCTTAGGTGCATGCAAAAAAGGAAAAATGTGTCAAATGTGAAAAATAATCATTGCATTGAATTCCTTGGGTCAGAGTTGTATGGAAAAGTGTATTTACTTGTCTCTGTATGTTATTTACTTCAAAAATTATGCCACTATCTATATCTTTTTTTTCTTTTTTCAGGTTGGGGATAAGGGCAATAAAGGGTTAAAAATGAAGCCTTTGGGACATTATTTCAGCTTGGTACCTGGCAAAATCGGAAAATAGACACTTTAAGGATTAAGAAAAATCAGGTGAAAAAAAAAAAATCCGGGGCTGCGCGTGGACCCTTATTTCCATCTAGACTACTACCCTTTAAGACACTGACACACCAAGCCAACAGTAGGTCGCGAATGTCTATTCACCAAGTCAGTGCAGTGTGTACCACACCGTTGTCCCTGATTGGCCTCTGGTTTTTTTTGTTTTTGTTTTTTTTGGGCTGATTCAGCATGTTTTAGACAGCGATGGTGATGAATGAAATCACTCTGATTGTCAGTTCAGCTTAGCACATGAAGAGAAATGGAAGTGAGGAAAGTAAAATACCTATATTTATTATTACTACACATTACGTTTTAATTACAAAAAATGATGAAACTGACGAACTGCATTTCACTGAAATCATATTCTGATCATTTAATGTGACAAATAAACTTATTGATTGCTTGATTGAACGTCAACTGGTTAGGAGTCACACAATAACCAACTAATCACCCAGATCTCCTCAAATGCATGAGCAACTGAACGGGATGCAGGGTGATGAAAGGATTTGTTCTACAGTGACAATTTGAATGTTGAGAAACTTTGAATCATTATACTTTTTATATTATTTTAAAGACACAAAACTTCATCATGCAATGAAAACTGGGATGTAAAACTGAACCAAAGATTACTTTCTTACATGGGAAACACATTGGACCACTGTACAGCAATGATGCCCTGAACTGTTCCCCTTTAAAAACAACAGGTACATGTGAATTGTCCTATCACCTCCTTCTTATTGTGCTGTATTTCTCAGTCTTTTGTTGTTAGGTGTTCCTGTTTGGCCTGATGTTTGCACACTCCAGTTTTCTGCTTTGATCTTGAATAAAATAATTTATCCTTTGTTAACAGTCTGCAGATTCAGCAGTGCTGTATTTGGGTGTGTGTACATCAATTCTTGATATGCCTGAAACATTGAGCCAGCACATGCAACAAAATACTTGATTAGCCAATAATTACTTCTCATGTTGAGAAATGTTCTTTATGGTCTAGTGCCCTGAGGGGCCAGAAAACCTATCAATAATCAGGACTGGTGACTGAAGGGAAAATGCTTTGTAAGCTACGAGCCACACCCTACACTGTTCTAAGACAAGTGATGAAAAAGAGACAACCTTTGGAAACTAATCAAAGTAGGAGCTATCCCTGATTTGGATGGTCATCATCTAAAGCAAAATATATGCTAAGTCACTGGACATTTTGGACAGCAGTCCAAAAAGCAGATGTTGCAATCTTACTCTGCCTTCACTGCAGTTAGCCGAAAGGCAGAGACATGATTCAGCAAAGTGAAGTGACATCTAATTCTGACCTCACTGAGGGGATATCATAAACTTAGCATCTATAATGTTACATCTCCTTGCATATTGTCTTGTCCTTTTTTTCTTCATTTAAGAATGTGATTGGAAGGTGTGAAAGTTGTCTTACTATGGCAACAAGCACTAAGCAACTGTCCTTGGTATTACACACAAAATTACTCAATTCTACACGACATTGATCCTCAGCCCTCAACATTTAATTAAGCTGTAGTCATGAGCATCATTTCTATCAAGAGACCACTACAGAAAAAGTTGAGTTTTAGTCTTCCACAACTAGAGCAGTCCTTTTCTTGAACAGAATAGATGAGCCAGTCTGTATGTTTACATGCACAGTTAAGCCAAGCTATAGATATGGCTTGACTAGGCCATTTAACTGGACTATTGTCCTTGTCCCTGTATACAACCATGGGAAGGAAATCCGTTTATTGACTGGAGTATGTCCGACTCTGCAACGATAGGTGGCCATATACCCTCTTTCAGGTTGTTATCATTGGACCGTTTTTCTGACCTATTAGGATACATCACAGACCAAACAATTCACAAACAAGTTAGCTATTATTAGTTAGCGGCAACCTGGTACCATGGTGTACAACTTCACAGCTCTGTACATTTAGTATGTGCTGTACACTTTACCTCTTGTATAGATGAGATGCACAATATCCCTTCTGGTTATAAGGGCTGGGAGAAAAAAAATCAATACAGCATACTGTAGTATCACAATATTTTTGTGTGGTAATATTGTATCAGGGCAGCACGGTGGTATGGTGGTTAGCACTTTCGCCTCACAGCAAGAGGGTTGCCGGTTCGATCCCGGGCGTGGGAGCCCTTCTGTGCAGAGTTTGCATGTTCTCCCCGTGTCAGCGTGGGTTCTCTCCAGGCACTCCGGCTTCCTCCCACAGTCCAAAGACATGCAGATTTGGGGACTAGGTTAATTAGAGACTCTAAATTGTCCGTAGGTGTGAATGTGAGCGTGAATGGTTGTTTGTCTCTATGTGTCAGCCCTGCGATAGTCTGGCGACCTGTCCAGGGTGTACCCTGCCTCTCGCCCGATGTAGCTGGGATAGGCTCCAGCCCCCCCGCGACCCTCAAGAGGATGAAGCGGTTAGAAGATGAATGAATGAATGAGTATTGTATCATTATGCAGTGCCAAGTATTGTTTTTTTTATTATATAGCTTATTATTTTTCAGTTCACAACATACATTTTGCTGCAAAAAAATGGCTGAAGTGAGATGAACATACTGAAAACCTTGTCTTGTTAAATGAAACAGATGTTGACAAAGTTTTCCTTTGAGAACATTATTTACAGTTGAAACCAGGTAATAAACTGCAATATATTTATGGCGAGACTCAGCATATCCCTACACATTTAAAATCATGAGTATTGTGACTTAAGTATTTTGATAATATTGTATCGTTAACCCCCTGGTGATTCCCACCCCAAGTGGTTATAGTGTTATCCGAAGGCAGACGACAACACTGTATGCTCCTGGAGTGCGCCAACAACACAACCTCTGTTATACTCCACTGCATCCAAAACAACACAGCTCTGGGTGTCAATTTCACCATGTTAATACCAGCTTCTTCTGTTACACATTTAATGCTATTTGACGGGTCAAAGCCCAGGACAGAAACTGTGGAAAATGCGCAGAGTGCTTAGGCCAGTTTGGGTCCGATTGACTGTAGACTGCTAGAATAATTCAACTCCCAACTGCATTATCTGAGTGTATTGGTCTGATTTTCAGAATTTCAATTTAGTACAATTTCAGTCAGACTAACATATTTACATGTATTCGACACATGTAAATATGTTTACATGTATTCGATAGTCAGATTATGTCATGTAAATGTACCGAGTGTCCAGCTCTTTGATTCTACTCCTGGAAGATAACTCTTGGCAAGAAAACACATGGAAATATTTTCCCAAATGTCAAACTATTCCTTTGAAGTATTGCTTGCCCTAATCCACACAGATCCACCAGTAAAATGGTGGTTGCTGTGGTCATATCTTGTTTCAATGTGGCGACACATCTGCTTGACCAGTGACTATGGACAGCATTGCTAGCAACCAGTATCTGGAACTTTTCACCTACAGACTACTTCAGCAAGTGCACAGTGTGATGTGAAAAAAAAAAAACATACTTGCTTTATCGGACATGGCTCACAGAGAGTTAAGTCAGCATACCAATTTGAGCAAACCATGAACACAGTGCCTCTTTATCCTTTCAGTGCTGCTGTGAAAATACAAGACAAACACAAATTAAGTTGTTAACTGTCTAAGTAAATAATATTAGACATGGAAAATCAACCATATTGTCTTTAGAGATATTTAAAGGAGCAATAAGCAAAATTCATCATTTCTAGATTGAAGGAATTAAAAAATTGTTATGTGAAGAACTAGAGGTGTAATTTCATCTGGAGTGTAGCATGACCTCACACACCTTCTCTCTGTGTTGATCTCCAGCCCCTTGTTTACAAGCTGGTCCGGCTGCGCGTTCATGTACGTTCATGTGGATCCCCAACCCCCGCCTTGGAGCCCTTGGCCCTCCCTCCCTATAAAAGGGCAATGGCAGCGCTTATTTTCGAAGTGAAATGGCGGAGAGCGAAATGAAACGTCCACCTGAAGACGACCAGGATCCGACATTACCTCTTAAGAAATAATGGTTGTTGGCAAAGAAGTTGTGGATAAAGAAAGGGACAGAACTCGGATCAGCATTGGCCTTGCATTTCCAAGGTGGAGAGCACTGCAAGAGCTAAAGGGGCTACAATTTGACTCAGAGCTAACTCTTCTTCTCCTGGACAGGTACAACATAAAGTCAAATGTCTGTTTTAATTAGTGTTACAGTAACGTTAGGCACATGTCGCTATGTCGATTCAATTAAATTTAATGTTACAATCGTAGCATGGCTTAATGTTATTAAGTTATTAGCGGCTCTGTCAGGCAATGGGTCAGGCGTTACGGTTGTGTTAGGTCAGCAGCCCGGCAGCCCAGCTAACATTTGCAATTAGCATTGTAAAATGTAGCCCAGCGGGCGGCCTGGCGGGTGTGCTTAGCTATTTCCCTGCCTTCTTCAATGATGAAGGTACCTATAATAAATGTAATGTATTTTCTGAGATGGAGGCGAGGCTCAGTGACTAGAGGAGCTGGTAGAAGCGCTCCATAGCTGTAAGTTATTCCAGTAGCCGTAGTAGCTCTAGTGCTTACTCCAGGAGCTAATGCTAACGTCCCTACTCTTCTCCGTGAGCTGGAGCCATGAGCCCACCAGGCTCACAGGCTCACGGAGAAGAGTAGGTTTGATTTAAAGCCAAATAACTAACCAAACCAATATATCGAATTATATACCTAATTTTACGACTGGGGGTCGCATTTGAGCTATTTTTCTCAATAAAAGCCCATTATGGGTGTAATGCACTTCCAATCCACTAGGTGGCCATAATACTGCATTAACCGCCAATACACACAAGGTTACACAAGAAGAAGAAGCAGAAGGACACTTCTCTGGCAGCAGCAGCAGAGACAGCTGAGCGGAGCTGCGGAGTCCGCAGTCCGCGGAACCTCTGAGACAAACTAAACAAAACACTTGTAGGCTCCTCCACTTCATTTAAAAACATACATAAACCTTATTAAGTTGTCATAATGGATGTTACAATGCAAGATAAGTTGAATATAGTCCCTTGACACGCCGCTGATGTGAAGGGCCGGGACCGTCTGGATGTAATAGTCCGTGGAGATGCTGCGGTGCTCAGCGAGTGGGGTGGGGGGTGGAGAGCAGAGGTAGAGGGAGGTGTGGCTCATGACACACTTTGTTTTGGTCTACAGGCAGTGCACAACAGCAAACCTAGCGGTGAAATGATTTCGCTTTTTGCCCCTTTAAGCTCGTGTCATCTGTCAAGCTGGTGTGACATTAACAGCATATGACTTCTGGCTGTGAGTGTCGTTTATCTGATAGTGCAACATCCTGCAGCACGTTATTGCAGTTTGGGTTCACTGCAGGGGAGATTGGCCACAGCAGGGGATCAGTAGAGTGATGCTATGTTCATGTCACATCGAAATAATCACACTAACTCAAATGTCCCTTTTACACCACCTGTTCAAGGCGGGAATACCTCACTTTTATGTCACCTCGCCATTCTGTATGTACGGTACAATTGCAGAATGGGGGGGACAGGGTTGCCTCACTTTTAATCCCCCACCAAAGGTAGCAAAAGCGCTTAAAAGGACAGCCAGCAGGACAGGACCATGGGCAGGGCGGGTGTGACTTTTTAATAATGTACTATGCACATGGCCTATTGCGGGAATTTTAAAAAGCAGCTACTAATATTTAGCTGTTAACTCAAAGGAAAAACAGGGGCCATAAATATCCGCATATTGGAAAAGTATGAGATTCAGGAACTCCTTACCCTCCAAGCAGGGATGTTAAATGATTATCATGATGTTAATGCAATTGTTATTGTTTAAAAAATGCTGCTGACATATATGTTATATGTGACACTAGAGGACGACACTGTTGTGTTACATGTCACGTCTCTTTTGATTCCAGGATGGCTACGTCCTGTCTAAGTGCACATTCACACCAGGATAGTCCAAGGGACTTGGTTTGACTGGGAGTGGAATGCCAAAAAAATTCACACCTTCATTTGGTTCAATTCACTTTCACACTGCACTTTTTAAAGCGGACCAAACCACCTGGACAACGTAATGCAGCTACAACAGCAACAACAACCCGAAACAACGACTGACCAAGAAGAAAAAAAGCACGAGGAAGAAGAAAACCAGGTTCATCGATTGGCCAGGACCGAAAACAGATATCCATCCCCTTCAACTGGCATGATCACCACAAAAACAATGGAGCAACACCAAATTTATGCAGTTTGGGGTTTCTGTATTTACTATGGTGTTCAAACCTAATTGTTTTTTCACAAGAAGCTGCCCAGTATGAGCAGCAGGCAGGGCAGCAAGCTATTCATCATGTTGCTCTGTACATGAGACGAATGCAGCAGTACTGAAAAAGACAGTGGACAGCGAGAGACTACGTTGAGCTGCTGTGGTTAAACAGACGCCGAGCAAGGTACTGCAAGGATTTAAGTTTTCAGAGCACATCTATGTCCGTAAATCATATGTAAGAGAGAATTATTCACATTCCTCATAAATAAGAAGTACATTTTTACTTAAAACAGATTATGTAAAACAGACATATTGCCATAAATAAGAAGTACATTTTTACTTAAAACAGATTATGTAAAATGGTAGTGATGTCGCTGACTACCTGTTAATCACTTTCAAAAGAAACTGGTTATAAAGCATATGGACTGTTTGAAAGTAGAAAAACACAGGAATGGAATATTTCAGTTTTAATCAGGCTTTTAGTACTTGAGCCACACAAAAAATTAAATACTTTTTTAAAGACTTCAGAGAGAGATCCAGTAATTCTATATCCATTTGTATAATTACAGTGTGTTAATTTAAAATATTTCTGCATGCACAAATATTTATGTATGTATGTATGTATGTATGTGTGTGTGTGTGTGTGTGTGTGTGTGTGTGTGGTAGCCTATATAATAAGCTTTTATTAGCTTTGATACGCTTTGTCTTTATAGGAGCATGTGGGCCCAACCGGATCCCTGCAGCTGGTGGCAGCATATCAGTGACAACTGGAACGACAGAGACACGCAACATACATAATACTGATGTCCTGTTCCGGTTGAGCTACGGGTGGCAATATGTCTGTGGAGGCTGGCAACCAATGTAGAATTGAGACCCATCTCTCACCTGTTTGGTGTTGGCATGTCCACTGCTTGTACTATTATACAAGCAGGATAACAGGAGGTTGTAACAGCCATTAATCAGGTCATGCAGCACCATTACATCAAAACCCCATCTGATGCTGAGCTAAGGATGATCATCCAGGGATTCAGGGACAAATGGAGATTCCCCCAGGTTGCAGGGGCTATAGATGGGACCCATATTGGCATCCTGGCTCCAGCTGATCACCCTGCTGATTATTACACTAGATAAAGCTTTTACTCCAAAACTAACACTCGCCACTTGCCAATTACGGGTAGATTTTGTCTCTGGCTGGTAAATTTTTAAGACCACTCCCAACTCTGGCGAGTTATTTTTTTACCAGTGAAAAATGCATTTTTTGTTAGTGGTGAACGATGCTGGTATCGGCTGGTTTCCTGGCAGAGTAATGTGTATTTCAGGCAGAGACGATCTTTGGTCACGCATCAGTCATGACGTCATCATAGCGCGCCGAGGTGGATAGCTGTTGTTAGGCTCATTCGAGATGAAATGCGCCTCGCCTAGAAAATAGACGAGAGCAGGCAGCCGCAGCAGGGGGCGGTGACAAAAAGCCGCAGTGAAGTCAGACAGTTTCCCAACAGTTTCCAGCAGCCTTCAGTACATACCGGAAATCACAGAAACACTTAACATCCTCTCTGGAATGATGTCAGTTCATTAAAAAAGTGATCAGACCTATATGTCAGTTTGTTTTCAGTCTCCAGTTGTTTTAATTATGATAGATTAATTTATTAAAATGTTTTACAGGTGATCTGTAGTTTATGTTCATGGTTTATCCTCCATTTGACATGAATTCTCCTGTAAATCAGCATCATATCAGTTTGACCTGTCCCCTCAACTACATAGGCTAAATAAACTGTGTTTGAATATAAGGTTCATATTTTCAGAGGAAAAAAAATACAAGACAACAGCTTTCATTAAAGATCAGTCAGATACAGTCAGGGCTTCACATCTGTACAGATGTTAGTTTAAGAATCCTCACATCCCACTGACCACAACTCTCTGTGTTGCTAAATACTTCAATAATTGAAAAAGTCCAATATTACAGTAGACTCTGTATAGTTTATGATGAATGTAGGCCTATTTAGTCTCTGACAACTCAACTTCACCATCAGTCATACAACATGTTTTCTGTTACAAAATCAAACAAATACAATCTTAATCTCTAAAATTCAACAAAAATGAAAAGTTTATCTAAAACGTCATCTTGTTGAGTCGGCATCTAAACCAATCAGCTGTTAGAACAGGTGAGAGCCAGGCGGTGCTGCAACTGCAGCACCTGGCTCTAAAAACTGCGGCCGCCTTGCTCTCGCGGTTTTATCACCGTCCACTTGTGTAAAACGTCAGAGCAAGTCGGGATGAAGTCGGACACAAAACTAACCGGCATGCATTGTGCGCCGATCGCCGGTGATCGAATCTGCACAGCCCTGGCTCATCTCAGACGAACCTGTTGTTAATGTACCTCCATACTCTGAACCCCCGTAGAAGAAGAAGAAGAAGAAGAAGAAGAAGCAAGAAAAAGTATCATGTGGCGATGCTGGCCAGGTATTGCAGAGCCTCCCGCAAAAAAAACAAAAAACTAAAGCAGAAGAACCTGCTGAGGCTGTGATTTTACCAACCAACGACCAAGAGACGGAAGTTAATGTTGCTGCTGCTGCTCCCGCCGCCGCCACCCCCCAGTCTCATCCACCGGCAGCATTAAGTGACTTGACTTTTTTTCCTTTAAATTATTATTATTTGGTTGGCTGGTAAAATATCTTCCTGGCTGGTAAAAAATTTCACTTACTTAGTGAAAAAGTTAGTTTTTGACTCTGTGTGGACATATTTGTTGTCTGTTTCTTTTTTGTAATGTATTTTTTGCACTGTTTAAAACATGCTATTGCCTTCTTTGTTTTTGTTCTTTCTGATATCACTGATCATTTTCCAATTGTTCAATTTACTTTGCTTGATAATTATAAGGAAACACAACCTGATATCCAAGTAACTTACCATACATTTAATGAAAGACATATAGCCAGTTTCAAAAAATTTCTTAGTGATCTTTCCTGGGACAATGTATATGCCCAGACCAACTCTAACAGTGCTTACCAAACTTTTATGGAGTCTTTCAACACTAAATATTTAAAAAACTAACTTCATCTTATTCTCAGGAAGGAAAAAATACAACCCAAATGAATCAAAGCTCTTCACTGAGGGCAATGAAATTCACAGAGTATCCTCTGCCCGCTCTTTATGTGTTATGGTGGATGAACAACGCAACTGGAAAGAACGAATTGATTGTGTTGCAAAAAAGTGTCAAAGTCTCTTGGAATTATCAGGAAAATCAGTTCATTCCTCAACAGATCCAGTCTGCTTACATTATACTACAGTTTAATATATCCATACCTAACATACTGCAATCTCGTCTGGGCTAACACCTATCCCATCAATCTCCATAAGCTCCAGCTACTCCTGAAACGCTTTGTTAGAACTGCCACAAACTCAAATTTCAGGGCCCCATCCTCTCCACTGTTTTCCAAATTGAAAATCTCAACTACATTTGATGTTAACATCATCCAAATCTGCATCTTCATCTACAAAGCAATCCACCAAAGTCATGTACTACCAAATCAATTTCAACGATACTTTAACATAAATTAAAGTTTGCATCAGCATGCAACAAAACAAGCAAGTCACCTGCACCGACCCCACTGCAATACCACCAGAGATAAGATAAGATAAGAGATAAAATAAAACTTTATTAATCCCACACTTGGGAAATTCACATGTCACAGCAGCTCAAAGCACAGACAGAAAATGGAGGGTGACAATATTACCTGAATAAAAGAAAATTAAAGATTAAAAAATATAAAATATGTGTAAGCAGTATATGTATATATAAATATATGTACACACACACACACACACACACACACACACACACATATATACATATATATATATATATATAGATATATATAGATATATAAATTAAGGCACTCAATTGAATTACTGTACACACAAGACAATTTCCAAACACAGTATAGAGGGCAGTATACCATCAAATACGAAGGGATTTTGTTGTGGAATGAACATCACCAACTGGCTGACAGCTCTTCTTCCTTGGCAATATTCAAAAAGAAACTATTATTGAAGTTAACAGAACAGTAAAAACTGGTTTGACTGTCCTATTTTGCCTTCCCTAGTGCCACACTGTTTTTGTTTTACTTGAACTTAATTTTTCTATCACTTTTTTTAATATAATGTTTTTCCTTTATTCATTTAGTGTTATTATTATTATTATTATTATTATTATTATTACTACTTATTACTATTACTATTGAAATTGCAAAGCAGGCATAAAGGATAGTAGTGGCTCTATAGCACAATCTCTGTGTGAAACTACAACAATGTTTGAACTCTTAAGAAGGTGTAAACTGTGTTCATTCTCTCAATCAATCTCTTTCCATCAATTTTTCAACAAAGATATTATTGCATGAAAAAAAGGGTAAGGAACAAACATCACAACAGAGGCAGGACATGGCACCAAGCATGTTGGAAAAAAGGGCACATAATAGTTTGGACTTGGCTTAGTTTTTAAAAACCACAGAGCAACATACAATTATCTTCAGACTATAGGCCTATAGGGTGCCACATGCAGCTTCTTTCATCACATGAACACACACACAGCACCTGTGCATTGTGATAATCTCTCATGTTACACCATTTAAAAAGCTCTGCCTTCACAATATATGTATATGATAATAAAATCCAGGCAACAGCATGTCCTTGTGGCTGATAACAGAGTTGAGACAGAGTACAGAGCTGGTATCTGCAATCCCTCCAATATGACTATTGACCCACTAGTCAGAAGTTTACCTTTCAAAACACAAGCAACAATTTTGAGCTTCAGGAGTTTAAGTCACACAAAGTCTGGTATTTAGATCATATCCCTGCAGGACATCATCAGGGTGCACTTTCTGTGGCACTCAATCAGTTACATTACGTAACGCAGGAGCCTTGCCAAGCCCCCAGAAAGATTAGTCCTAGAAAAAACTTCAAACCAACCTAACTACTAAAAGTCTTGCCACATTTAAACCTTATTATTTAAAGTCTGCACAGAGGCATGATGTCAGAAAAAAAGAGTAGGCCTATAAGCAACTACAAGTGTCATCATATGTAGTGAATCATCTGGCAGTATTTAAAATTGTATAGCTACTTGGTGGGAGTGGCGCACACTGCTCCCTATTACAATCCACAGTGGACTGTGATATGAAACCTAAAATTTGAAACATTATTAAATGCTTCTTGGTGTATTAAATGTACGCCTAAAAGTACAGTATAAGAATCTGCAAAAGATCTTAAATGATGATTAGTAATGTCTGTCGCTTTCGATCAAGCGAGTAGCAAAAATAAAAGGCTATTCAAATGTGGTTCGCAATATCATTACAGTACGGTATGTACCTTTGACGGGGGTAAGTAAGCTAATAACTCGAGCAGACAAACATAGCCTATATCACATACAAAGGCGTTTACGACATTCATTTGAGACGCACCTCAGTGGACTACCCTGTCCAGACAGCAGCTCTACGCAGCAGTCAGGGCGGATGGTGAACACTGCGTTACCTGAGAACATGGTGCAGACTTTTTGCTGCATTGAGTCACAACTACCGTGGGACGGGTCATGTGACCGAATTGCACCGTTATGGAGGACCTGGCTGAGCCGCATCCGTTCTCCAACCAACTGGTAACAACCTGCAGCACTGAGCCCAGCCTGCTCGCAGGCGGAAAACACGAGCCACACTAATAAACTTGTGATATCGCCATGTTTTTCTGGGCACCGCTACTCGGTGCAGGTCAGTAGGCGAGGTCCTGTAACGTTACATTGCGGTTGCCCTTGGGAAGCCAAGACAGCGCTTCATAGCTCAGACAGTCTCTCTGCACAGCAACTGAGGTGTCGAGAAGACTTTAAGAATAAGAATTCAACATTATGTTGTGTCTGCAGCCTTTACTGACCACAGAAATGTAACCGTCCCACAGACGACCACACCGAGGTAACGTTACAAACTGCATCTTTGACTGATTTCAGAAATGATCACTAAATTAGTGAAAACTAGGCTACCACCCAACAGTTTGGAGCTTATTTACCTGATATTATCTTCTCAGTCGCCGTTTCTTTCTCGGTCATCATATCCCGCAGTTTCACCTCCTCCCGAGCCTTCTCACCGATACAGCTACACCAAGCAATTTTCCTGGTTTACTGGGAATACCGGGGCAAAAAAGGGAAATAAACTTCCACAGAAACAGCCTCCGCGTTAATTCGGTGTCCCCCTTAATGTTACTTCGCCCTGCCGCTTCCTGTTCTATGAAAAGTCCGTCTGATGTCACATGGAAAAGATTTGGGGTCTGCAGGTTTTTAAAGTAGAAGGGCAGTCAGCCTTCGCAGAGAGGATGTTGGACCCCAGACTGCTGCTGCTGCTCTGTCCGCCCCTCCCACAACATTCACGGCTGTCCTGGCCAGGAATCCTGCCGCTGCCCAGTCTGCAGCAGCTTAACTCATCACAGCCAGTAGGGATGCTGTGCCCTTCACCAGCCACACATGACTGACACCTCATTTCATCGAGATCTGAAGGACAAACTTTAGGAATAAATAGAACAAAACTAAATATAAAGATAAAAAAAATCACATCACAGAGGCAAAATCAGATCAATTCAGAGGGAAACGTTTCAGTTCTCTGTATATCTGTTAAATAATTGTAGAACTGACAATAAAGCCTCTTGAACTCTTGAACTGAATTCTTGAATTTGTTCTCTCTGTCCGTATGGACATCATTCCTGATTCCTGCAATTAGAGATGAGACTGGTGTGTTACAGTGTGATGCTGCTATAATAAATCAATCCTTTAAAAACTATTACTTGAAATTCTACAGTACAGAAAATAATGTCAACGAAGCTGAAATGGATAATTTCTTCAAAAGCTTTAACCTTCCGAGAGTTAGTTCGACAGATAGGGACGCGCTTGATGCCCCTCTTACACAAGCTGAGATTGAGAGGGCAATTATGAAATTGGCTTCAGGTAAAGCCCCAGGGGAAGACGGTCTGGGTATTGAATTTTATAAGTGTTCCAAAGAACAGCTTTCTCTGTATTTACTGTCATTATTTAATGAAATACTGGAATCTAAATCCATGCCCCCTTCTATGTGCAAGCCTAATATATCTCTGTTACCCAAATCAGGTAAAGACCCAGTTTTGATGAGTAACTACCGTCCTTTAAGTTTGCTCAATTGTGACTATAAGATTCTTGCTAAGTCCTTGGCACTCCGTTTGGAGAAGGTAGTCCCATCTATTGTCCATTTAGACCAAGTAGTCTTTATCCCAGGTCGTCTGTCATCAAATAACATGCGAAGGGTTTTTCAGATTATATTACATGCTGGTTCTGGTGAGTCTCCAGTCATTGCATCTAAATGGCCCCAGCATCCTCCAGTCTATCAAAGATGACATCATCAGATGGACAGCCTCACCACTGTCTCTCTGGGGCAGAGTTGAAGTACTGAAAATGAATGTTTTACCAAGACTGATTTATATTATAACATCTATTCCTCTTAAATTTCCTCAAAGTTGGTTTAAAGACATCAAATCTGTTTTCATCTGATTCCTTTGGAATAATAAAAAACTAACTAAAAAATTAACTAGAAACAGCACTCAGAGAGTGCAGACCTCCGCCAAGTACGTAGGTGATATTCCCTCCCCCTCTGCATCAGATTTTGCAGCATGCATCACAATTAGGTTATTATTATTAGGTTATATATGCCTTCACTGTGGTGTATTTATTTCGTTTTTATTTTGTACCAACACAGAATATAATGGTTTTTTGTATTTTTCACTTTCTTTTTTTCCAACACAGAACATTAATTTTAAAATTTAAAATTACAACAATATTTCAACAGCGCCGAGATCCTCCCAGTGACACTGGCAGGTAGTGGCACCGCAGTGGCAATCTGTGGCAGTCTGTGGCATCTCCTGGCACCCACTCGGCAGTTCAGAAACGCCTCCCTTGACTCGCTGCCAATAAGGGCGGGGCCACATTTCCTGGGAAAACCCACTGGTCCGTGTTGTTGTTAAGACAGTCACTCTGCTTTCCACTTCTGCCGTGGAGTCATGATGAATACAAAATAAAAATTAAGGGAAAAATCAGCTACTTGTTTACACATTTTAATGTACAAAGTTTTGCACAGTTTCTCTTTGTTTTGCACTTGTTAATATTATCTAAATATATATTAATATCTGTTCCACTGCGTAAATGTGAATGTAAAATACTGTACATATTGTACTATTCTTATTCTTATATTTAATATTTTATATTTACCTGTGCTTATATTGTTCTTATTTTCTATATTTCCTTGGTTGTATTACTTGTTTTACATATCTAATATGAAATACAATTATGAAAATATCTTAACATAACAGTTGCTACACAGTGCCAAAGCCTGCCACAACCTGCCACATGATGCCACAGCGTGCCACATGATGCCACATGATGCCACAGCCTGTCACATAATGCCATAGCCTGCCACATGATGCCACATGATGCCACATGATGCCACAGCCTGTCACATGATGCCACAGCCTGCCACATCATGCCACAGCCTGCCACATCATGCCACATCATGCCACAGCGTGCCACAGTCTGCCACATGATGCCACAGCCTGCCACATGATGCCACATGATGCCACATGATGCCACAGGCTGCCACAGCCTGCCACATGATGCCACAGCGTGCCACATGATGCCACAGCGTGCCACATGATGCCACATGATGCCACATGATGCCACAGGCTGCCACAGCCTGCCACATGATGCCACATGATGCCACAGCATGCCACATGATGCCACAGCGTGCCACATGATGCCACATGATGCCACAGCGTGCCACATGATGCCACAGCATGCCACATCATGCCACATGATGCCACAGCCTGTCACATGATGCCACATAATGCCACAGCGTGCCACAGCCTGCCACATGATGCCACAGCGTGCCACATGATGCCACATGATGCCACAGCGTGCCACAGCGTGCCACATGATGCCACAGCCTGCCACATGATGCCACAGCGTGCCACATGATGCCACAGCCTGCCACATCATGCCACTTGATGCCACATGATGCCACAGCGTGCCACAGCCTGCCACGTGATGCCACAGCGTGCCACATGATGCCACAGCGTGCCACATGATGCCACAGCCTGCCACATGATGCCACATAATGCCACAGCGTGCCACAGCCTGCCACATGATGCCACAGCGTGCCACATGATGCCACATGATGCCACAGCCTGCCACATGATGCCACAGCGTGCCACATGATGCCACAGTCTGCCACATCATGCCACAGCGTGCCACATGATGCCACAGTCTGCCACATCATGCCACAGCCTGCCACAGCGTGCCACATGATGCCACAGCCTGCCACATGATGCCACAGCGTGCCACATGATGCCACAGTCTGCCACATCATGCCACAGCGTGCCACAGCGTGCCACATGATGCCACAGTCTGCCACATCATGCCACAGCGTGCCACATGATGCCACATGATGCCACATGATGCCACAGCCTGCCACATGATGCCACAGCGTGCCACATGATGCCACAGTCTGCCACATCATGCCACAGCGTGCCACATCATGCCACAGTCTGCCACATCATGCCACAGCCTGCCACAGCCTGCCACATGATGCCACAGCCTGCCACATGATGCCACATGATGCCACAGCATGCCACATGATGCCACAGCGTGCCACATGATGCCACATGATGCCACAGCCTGTCACATGATGCCACATAATGCCACAGCGTGCCACAGCCTGCCACATGATGCCACAGCATGCCACATGATGCCACAGCGTGCCACATGATGCCACATGATGCCACAGCCTGTCACATGATGCCACATAATGCCACAGCGTGCCACAGCCTGCCACATGATGCCACAGCATGCCACATGATGCCACAGCGTGCCACATGATGCCACAGCGTGCCACATGATGCCACATGATGCCACAGCCTGTCACATGATGCCACATAATGCCACAGCGTGCCACAGCCTGCCGCATGATGCCACAGCGCACAGTTAGGTTCTGTTCACTGATATTTGTTTATAAATGTTGTCAATGACAAGCAGCTGTTGAGACTTGTTAGATGTTATTTATATGTGATGGTTATCAGCTCCATGATATTGATATGTAGGGGTAGAAGAAAAGTTGATTATTTACAGAAGAACATGAAAAAGAAACATGTTAGGCAAACACAAGAAACTTTATTAACACATATAAAAAGAATTATTTCTTTGGGCGTCGGTGGCTTAGTGGTAGAGCAGGCGCCCCATGTACAAGGCTGTTGCCACTGCGGCCCAGGTTCGACTCCAGCCTGTGGCCCTTTGCTGCATGTCATTCCCTCTCTCTCTCCCCCCTTCACACTTGCTGTCCTATCAATTAAAGGCTTAAAGATGCCCAAAAAATATCTAAAAAAAAAAATATCAACAATATTCCCCAAAACTAATCACATTCTTCAAAACAAGCATCAACCTTGTAGCCCTTATCGACGAACTCCTCACAAAACATGTCGAAGTCACTGTGATATTGGAAAGTAAATAGAAAAAGTTCACGTGCTGAGCTGAGATTTTCATCACCACTGTCCTTTTTAAGTTCTTCCACGGCTCTGCGCTGCTCTTCATTGTCCATCTCTAAAACCTCAGGCTCAGTGACTGTTCCCTTGAAAACCTTTGTCTTGCACCACTGGGCTGCCAACAAAATGTGTGCCAGTCGTGTGTCAACTTTTTTGTCTTCCTGCATTAGAAGAAAAGCAGCATTAGCACAAAATTGCATTCATTATAAGTACACATAATTGTGAAGTTAACACTGCGAATTACAACTAATTAAACAGGAACTAAATAACCTAACCTTATTGTATTAATCCAAAATGAGACAGAAAATCAATATGCAAAATCCAAACAGTAATAGGTTGTCAGTGTTATAGAGTAAACCAAATCTTTTTGGTAAATGTGTTGATGATGAAAAGCCTCTGTTCACTGCAGCATGAGTGGTACCTCAATTTCAAGCCAAACAAGATGGATGTAACATGTTCCTGTGGTGTTATATTACAGGAGGGGACTTGAGTTTTAACCCTCTGTTTAACTGGGTAATGATATGCTCAGACATTGTAGATGAGATTAGCAAAGGAACTACCTTTTCAATGTCAAGTTGGCCTGTGTGCTCTTGGCCTGTGGGGCTGCTGCTTGCCTGTTGTCCACTTGAAATCAAGAGAAAAAGTGCAAAGATTTAGTTTCCTGTAAAAAATTAACACTTTATAGACTGATGGATTCTTCAGGGAAACTAAGCATTCATTCATTAATAGTGGGAGCCTTTTCATTTTTTTTTATCATTCATCTACTATTGATCTACTACATTTTTCTATTAATTGCATTGTGACGATGCGAATTTGACCCACATAACCCCAGCTATTACTGTCAGTAGTTTGTGTTTGTGCTATATCTGCATTTTTTTTCATTATCAATTTCATTACATCTTCACTCACCACACACCAACTCCACAGCACCCGCAGTACATACTATTCAAAGGCATGCAACCGTTGAGTAGATAGCATTAATGCGAGTACAAACATTTCATTATACCGTGCTTCACAAATACCTTCTGTTCATTCACACAAAAAATCATTCTTTTCGCCATCATCAAAACCAAAAATGATCTGTCTCAAAATGTACACAGCTTTTATTAAAATAATCATGAAACGTGCACATTTTAGGACTGCCAATTGTTTTGCATTTGCCTTTTGTATGATTTTGTATTTTGTCATTTATCCTTAATTTAGATTTGTATTACCCGTTCTGGGACTACTTGTGAAATAAAATTCATTACTTTGAACTTACACAGCCTGTGTCTCTCTGACTGAATATGACCAGGTGACGGGAGGAGGGCTGTTAAATTCACACAGAAGCAAACAAGCAGTGTATGTTCAAAAATTTGGATTTAACTTTACAAGTAGGCCCATCCTTTAACAGGTATGAAGAATGAAGATTGAAAAAGTATGTGGTAGTCATAGCTAATACGAAGACTTCTTTCTTGCCATTACATTTGTACTACATTGAAACAGAAGCACAGTAAGGCAATTTGCAGGCAAGAAACAGATGAAAATGATTGAGGGAAGTTTTAACTGCTGCCACCTAGCAGCTCTCCAACTGTCCCTTACCACAGATCACACCCCAATATCATACCTACCTTCCCCAAACAGAAGGAATGGCATGTCCTACATGTCACAATGAAAATGATTTACATGTCCAGTCTTACCTTTGGGAATCATCCTGTTTGAATAGGAGAGCTTCTGCCTCATGTCGCCAAAGGCCGAAAGTTTGCCTCAGCCACTGAATTGTTACCTTAAACACAACAAAAATGCACACTGAATGACAGCATTTCATTTCTTAAAGACGGACAGAAAGACCTTTAACCTTAACATATACAAGCTGCATACAGAATGCTTGGACAAATAAATAAACAATGACGTTAATAGCTAAAGTATGGCCAATCGTTCCATGTTTTATATGTTAATTTTGTACACTCTTACCAAGAGAAAGGATATGGATACATTCTTATTTAATAATTATTTTATTTTTCATCAGATGCCAGTACAGCATGGATTTATGTTATGGAGAACAAATCAACAGTGAATTTCAAACTATATAACAACATTTCTTGTTATGGGTGGTATGATCAAGGTTTAGTCAGTCACAAGTGATGTGTATTTCTCATAACTTTTTTGTTAAATACTAAGAATCCTACCTCTGGCAGCATTACTTCTTCCAGGTACATGTGCTGCTCGGTTTCTGTTCCTGGTACAGACAGGATGGTCTGTAGCCTGTTCATCATCTGTGCAGTCTAAAATATTTGACAAATGTTAGCAATTACACATAATCTCTTAGACACATACCATCATGTGAAGCTTTTGAGACATTGTCGTTCTTTTTGCCACACATTATTTCACAGTGCAGTTCACAATTTAATGTTATCATGGAATGTACAACATGCACGGACGTCTTCAGTAAGGGACACTGTAATCACGTCATTGCTTTTGTTCACTGAAAAACACATGTTGTTGTTTGTTATGAGGTAACATGGCAATGTTTTCGGTGTACCTTTGTTTCATCCAACAATGTGTTGCTGTTGGCATAAATCATCTGGAGCCCTGGATCAAACCCCTTGTTTTTGTGAAGAAATAATCTGTTGGACAGAAGCTTGCCATTTCTTAGATTTTCATCCACATCCTGAGAATAACAATAATTATGATACTATAAAGTTTTCCTTTACCATCACAGGTGAACATGTACAACTCTTCATATTCCCCATTGAAGGGTAATGATGCAAATATGAACAACAGCTGCTCTTTACAGCTTAGTAAGTTCCATTATATCTTACATTACAATTGAAAACCATAATTCTGTGATTAGTCAAAAACCATGATTTTGTATTTAACTACTTGTGAGAATTGTGAAAACCAACATATGGCTTAAAGAGTTAGTTTTCAAAACCTTTGCCAACTCTTTTAGAATATAACATGCTTAGGGTTGACTTGTGTTATTAGTTAGTTTAAAGTTATTCATAATGGTACTTTTACATATACATTCTTTATACAGCTTGGCTTCACATATTTTTCATACCTGTATTTCTTGGTCGGTCAATATGCTGTCCACCTCTGTTGAGTCCAGGCTTGACTTACTGTTGAGAATCAGACAAAACATTTAAACCACCTGTCAGCTAAACACTGATTACACAATTTCCTTTAATGGTTATGTCCATACTATATATTAGCACGTAGGAATATTAGGTTTAAAATATTAATGTATTTGGCTATTTTGGTACAGCTGTGCCAGTCTCACAATGTATTCACCAATTTTTAAAAGGATTGCATTAGCATGGAATGCCCATGTCATACAGAAATTGTTCAAAGGCAGGAGCGAACAGAGCACTTACACATTTGTTTGGGGTGCTTTATTGCAGCCACAATCGAAGTCTCTTTCAGTCCACTCTCCTATTACTCCAGCGCAATGGAAATGAATCCATTTGTTGCAGTTTTTACATTGAAGCCATTGGTAGTTCTTTATGTTTTCATGAAGAAATCTAAGTCCAAAACACAAGTGTCATTAAAAGACTCACCAAATACTCACCAAATGTTAAATAGTGGCTAAATATTAAGTATCTCAATGTTGTGCAAGTGTTATAATCTCAAACTTAATATCACTAAAAAAGTATGTATTGTTCATGGTAAAGACTGCTAATTTAGAACATACTTGTTGGACCCAACAATGCGTTGATAAATGTAGGCTTTTATGGGCCATGCAATGCAGTGACAGTTGGAGTCCACCTCATTTTCTTCTTTCTTCTGCAGCCTAGCCTCTTCTCCTTTGATTTTTTCCAACTCTTCATTGGTGGGAGGGAAGGCCTTTTTCAAGAAATAGAAAGGGTAACTGGCAAAGTTTAAGTCTATACAACACATCATCACAAATATATGTAACAAATAGCGCTTTAAAAAAAGCTGTATTTCCATCTTACTGCTTCATCGACATTCTTGATCATTTCTTCTCCATGGAATCTACGTAGAATCCGGCATTGGGTCATTGTCAGTCCCTCCTCTTGGACATCTATTTTGTTGACTTCATTTTCAGTAGCCTACATGTCAAATGATACGAAAGTCTGAAGTTTATCTTCAAGGCATAAAAAAGTATTTTCTATGTGCACACATAATACACTACTTTACTCACTGAGCAGACAAAAATCCCACAATTGACAGAGTCTTTCTGTAGCCACTGGACAGGGTACGTCTCCCTCCAGTCCTTCAGCCCTCCCCTCTTCCGGATGACATTTCTGGTGGTACCAATAATGTAAAACAAGCAATGTCAGACACATTAAAATTAGTTTCAGAGTTAGAGTTATGAATTTGTTGATGTAAAGTAACCTCAGAAGAGCCATATCATCCTTATCAATACTGGTCATGGTCTTCAACGAGTCATAGACACGAATTTCTTTTTTGGAGAAATCCAGAACCTTGCAGAAAAACAATAATGTCAAGATGTTATTCCTAAGTTGTTTATATTTCCTTTTTTTCAAATATATTTTAGATCATTTCATCAGGTGTAGCAAAGAAATAAAAAAAATTAATTGAAAAGTGTTACACAACATGTGAAACGTGAATTATTATGTATTATATGCTGCTTAACATGAAGAGGTTCCACCAATTTTTTTCCTTGAATGAGAGTATTCATCTGTTCTTGCAACTCATATAATCTTTCACATCTTTACAGTCATTTTTCTAAGCCATCATTAAAGATGTAAATAATAGCTATTGCATACCCACAGGATGAAGTGATTGCCAGTTTCTTTGCTGACGTGACCTACAAGTCTTGGCAGAAAGATGATTTCTGCATCCTGTTGTGGAATAAAGAATTACAACATTACTCTATCACTGTAAAAAGTACTTCATCATTCAGTTTGTGAAGGTTTTAACAGTCATTGTCTTTCTTTATGTTGTCGACAATTGTGTGTGAACTTACAGGGAGAAGATTCAGTAGGCTGTCATCCACATTTTTGTTTTTGATCCACTGTCGGTGCCACAATATGAACTCGAAATGGCCAAGTGTTGCTGTCTGAAAAATGAAAAAAAGAGAAATTAACCCTTTCTAATAGACATGCTCAATGACAAGTAAAAAATCACTTTCATAATTATACTGTCAAAATATATTACAGCGTCCAAGTGACAACACCTACCTTTGAGTTGCCCCTTGCAAGCTGTGCAACCCGATAGTTCACGGCCTAAAAAAAGTATGGAATCAAAATTATAAACCCAACAGAAATGCAAACATATAAATGCCTATCTATCTATAGTTTACTTGCTGAAAACGTTTTAAACAGTGTATACATATGTAATTATTAGACTTGCATACTAACATTTTCTGCAAACTATATCCACATTACTTACATCATCTGTGAGCCATGGCATAACCCATGCTGATTCACCTAATAACTCAACAGGACAGACACTGCAGACATCCTTTATGGATAAAGGGAACCTCCTGTTGATGGTGGCTATCACCTTCGTTTCATCACGCGAGCCCGTCAGAAGTGTCCTTAACTTCTCCTGGGTGAGACATACCAATGAAAATTTGTGTATAATTGCCAGGTACTCAAACACCAAGCTACAGCATGTAATAATCCCAAATACTGTACCTTGCAGACGAACTGCTGCATATTACATTAATTTTGGAGAAATAACCCAAATGTACATTTATGTGACTGTGTAGTAGGGAAAATGATCTTTTTCATAGCAAATCTCACCGTGTCTGTGTCATCAATGATGTACCTCTGGGTCGAGAATGCATTGACCTTTGCCATGGCTGGCTCCGAGTCTGTACGTTTGCCAGTGGCTGTTTGCTCAACTACAAAATAGTGTATTGTCATGTTATCATAATTGACCAAATGAAAATCGCTTTCATACTCAGCATTTACTTAAAAAGGTAATAGTTCACATCATTGGAGAAACATTTTTTCTCAAAGAAGATAGTACACATGACTATGCTGAATGTTGCAGCATGTGCAAAAGGAGAATATTTGTTTGTTTTTTTCTGCTACAATGCCCAACAATGTCAAAAAAAAACATATGGAATAGGAATTTAATAAATAATTTATCATAAACACTGTAGGTGTTATTGACCTGAAGATTCCAACACCAGCGTGCCGTGCCGTCCTAACGTCAGTGGTGTGCTGCAAATCGTTGACATGTTTTTGATGAAGCGATGGTTGATTTTGTTGTTGTGCAGTTCAACGAGAACTTGAACAGTCTGTTTAAAATGTGCCTCCTTCATTTGACACGCAGAATACCGGAATGCTGCCAGCTCACGGTTGAACTGTTCTGCCACAGAGGAATTTATCTCTGAGCGTAGAGCAGGGCAGATGTTCAGGCTTCTTAGTTTTTCCTCCAGTCTCTTCTGATTCTTTTGATGAAACCTGTCATACAGCGCATATCTGTGGTGAGTTTTTGTGATAGGATGTGCTGCAGTGAACCGGTCTTTGTCCTGTCCTTGTTGATGTGGTGCTGCTGGAGACCTGAGGTTATTGACCCACTCAAGGTCCACCTCAAGTTTCTTATCTAAGGCTGCTTGGATGTTTTGTTTTGACGATGCACACAGCCGACCATCATTGGGTTGGAAGTACTTCTGCTGTGTTCTGTTATTGATGTGCCGTGCAACCTGGCCTGCAAAATCTGAAATGTAAACTGTTGGGAAACTCTTGAAACTTAGAAGGCCATCGACATGATCTCTCGCAGATTCAGCCCAAAACAAGAAATTCACATAGTACACAACTCCATGGGTACAGGAGAAGTGCAACACACCACCTGGAGAAGAAAGCATAATTTTGATACATTTTCATCCATGAATTTAGTCACATGTTTTGTAAAACACTGGATTTTTTTTCTATTTCTCACCTCCTGTTTTTTGTATTTTGACAAAGAGCTTTGGGTACAGCTCCTTGAAGTTCAACAGCTCCTCTAGTCGGTTGATTAAGTCTGCTATTGATCCCTCGGAACTGACACCAAGTGCGCCACAAGCGTCTTGCAGTTCTTTCTTTGGGGGCTGAAATAATCAATGTATTTTTCAGTTTAAATTCAAAGGAATTTAAATTTAAATTGTCAATTCAGTTAAAATACATTGTGGAGTTAATACACACCCTTTTAGAATCAAGAAGCGCATGTATAATGTCTTCATCAACCTTCTGACTTGACTCTCCTGACTTCTTCTTTAAACCCTTTTTTATTTCAGTCTTTGGGAGAATGTTTCCGACCCGTGTGTGCTTTCCCATCTATGGAGCCAAAGATGAATAGGACAGCCTTGACCTAAAAGGGTTTGCTGTGGATGTTCCTATTAAAAAATAAAGTACAAATAATATGCACTTAATCATTTGTACTTTTGTCTTTGTGGTATATTTTTGTTTGGTGATGGACATAAACAAAATTCTCAACTGGCACATTTACATTTACAAGAAGAAAATAATTCATAATTGTATTATTTTACCAAAGAATACGAATGGTACAATAAATAATACTATTATGAACAATGCCTACAAACCTGATGTGAAGCCCTCAGCTATCAACTCCTTATCAAGGTCTGCCCATGTCTTCTCAATGTCCATATGGAGGTGCTTGTCTGTGACAGTATCCAGGTCTGGCCTCTTGAATGTTCCAGCTGAGAGTCACGAAAGAACAACAGTCATAGGAAAAATATCAAATATATTCGCCTTTGATTTGACTTATCTGGCATATAAAATCTATTGAATATAAAGATAGACATTACTCATAGTCACATTTTTTTTATTTTTTTTCATATCAGTGGGGGAGGTGTGATTATGACAATAACTGAATGTTATGAGTACATGGATTTCATCAACTTGCCTGGCACATTGAAAGCCAATTTCCAGTTGGCATCAGCAATAACAACTGGAGGGTTATGGCCACACTGGTGACAAGAGTACTCAAATTTGAAGTCCACAAGGGACAAAAAGTGGTGGAAAGCCTTTCGGACAGTCTGGTGGTGGTATGAGTTACTGTTAAATAGAGTGATGGTGTCTAACATTCGTCCACAGGCTGTCTTGTTCTAGATAACAGGAGAAAGATAACATACAGAGGATTAACAGCAAAAAAGTTATGTACACCAGAAGGCTCATGAACAATTGTGCATAATTGTATCAGTTTGGAAAGTATCAGCATATACTTCAACAAAAGAATTAACACCATGCAAACATAAAAGTTTAATCTGTACATTTTTACAAACTTACAGCCAAAGAAGAGACCAGGAGTGCACATAGCGGGACAGTGAGCAACACCCTGTCATTAAAGTTGTGGAAACCGGATGTGTACTCTTGGAAACGGACATGTTTTTTGCAGACTGGGCACTTCTTTATTGCAACCTAGACACCTTTAAATTGAATTATGTAAAATTTAAATTTTTTGAATTGTTGGAATATATTTGTGGAACGATATCTTTTAAATTTTGAAGAAAAAAGCACGTATAACAGTTAATGTAGTTTCCAGTGCATTGTGTTCATGTAATGTATACTTTCATTACCTTTTTGAATGTATGTGTATCCATAAACGGTGGCTTGTGTTGTTAGGGTTTCTGCTTGAAGACCTGGTGGTGTTGGTCCAGGGCAGTATGGACAAGTTTCCTTGGTTGGGATGAAGCATGAAGGTGGTGGCTTCTCTTTGCTTCGCAATTCCAACGGTATTTCCTGTAATAGTGGTATTTGTTTGAATGTTGACACATATTCAGTCATAATGCAAACTTCTTGGTCATTCAGTGTGGATGGCATAGACGGTTCGTCAGTCTCAAGTATCTCGGTTTCCATGTCTTCAATCTCCTCTGTGTGGGTGTCACAGTTACCAAGATACTCTGGCGACTCCTGAAAGATCCACCAAATGGCCATCATGTGATGGACACAGCGACTTGATTGTCCCCTTTCATGACAAGGGCAATGCCATTTTCCCCCAACAGAGTCAAAGCTGACCATGGTCCGTTCGAAAAGGCACCAATTGTCTTTTTTGTCAGTGAAAACTGAGAAAAACAGCCATCTCTTAGAAAAGCCACCATGTCCATATAAAATGGGGTAGATGCTTTCAGTTCCTTTTGTGGATGCTGCACTGTGCAGATCGTGGCAGCGCTGGCTCCACTCAGTGGAGAGAAGTCCCTTGTTCAACATTTCTTGTAGTGAATCCTTTTTTAAAGATGCTGGGGGGACATATGGACTTGCATATTTTGTTCTCTCGAGGTGAATACACTCTTTCCCTGGATTGCCGGAAGCTTTAGCTATGTCCATCAACTTACGGCACAGTGGAGCTTGACAATCGATTATAGGTGTGCTTGTTGATTTTATGACATGGATCGGGAACAGAGGTCCAGAATCATGTTGTGGTGTCACATAGATTCCATTTGTGGGGTCTATACACATCATTGGTGTTGTAAGACGGTTGTGAATATCACGAATATGGCGTCTCAAATTGGAATGGGAGGAAAAGATTGAGCTGCAATACGTGCAGTGAATAGGTCTACCCTTCAGTGAAACCTTTGCTTGTGGTACATTAGCAGGTGTCTTGGTGTCATCCTCTTTGGTGGCTGTTTGGAAAAGGAAAAGAAACTTTACAGAACACATTTGGTTCATTGCAAGACTAAGTACAGTTACAGAAAGTTTGATGCCACTAGTCAGAGCTACATCTTTTGAATAACATTTGTGCTCTCAGTGTAAATTTGGGACGTATATTGGAATAAATAGTTGAGTGGGAATAGAATGTGCTAGGAATGAATAAATAATAGGAGTTAGAATGGTAGTTTTAAGAGGGATACTTCATCATTTGACACATCTGACAAATGTACCTTTTTTCTTGAAAGATGCCAGTCCTACAGTAGATAAAAGGATTGGTCATAATTTTATTTCAATAACATTAACAAACCAATACAACAATGCAACAAACCAACCTGTCTATAAGTAAAGAGACTTTTTTAACCTTAGATGTTGGCACAGTCTTTATCTTAAAGCATTATTATGTATTTACCATGACAATCTTGAAGATGTTTCTTGAAGATTGCAGTTCGAGAAAACACTCTGTAGTTGCACAATGGACAATGAATGTGGCTTCGATGAGTTTGTTTTGCTTCCTGGCAATAGCATGCCACCACAAATTTTTCTGTAGAAACAAAAATGTAAATGAGGAATAATAGTAATTTACAAATTTGCTTTAACTCGCATAAAAAAGATAACATATAGTGTTTCATCTTTGATCATTTTAAGATACCTGTGTCTCCATCAACAAAATAGACAGCTTCCCTAAGATGCTTCTGAAGTAGATGTCCAGAAGTAGCCTCTACGTTCAGAGTGCAAAATATACACTGCTGACCCGCAAAGTTAAGAACAGATTGTGCCTCACTGAAGATCTGATGTGAATCTGTAAAAAAAAGGCTTAATTACAAACACTGTCAGAGAAAACCAAGAAAGTTTTATTTGAGCCATATTGAAAGCCTGCATCCCCTCCAGGAATCATATGCAACCCAAAAAAACGATGATCATGTCAATATGGGCCTCATACAGTACAGTGTACACTATTAAAAAAATAATAACTTTGATAAGGGCACTTGCTCGGTCCAGAGGGCAAAGGGCAAGTGCTCTAGCACCACCTAGTGCCTGTCTGTGCACGCCACTGTGTAGTTAGTATTCATGAAACCGATAATGATTACCGACATTTTTTTCGGTCATAATTTCAGAATAATAGGCTATTTCTGGCCAAAGGATATGTAGACTACCTTACTCCGGCAGAGACAGAAATAGACCGATGCCCATACACATCAAAGCTCATTATGACTTCACTGTTAATCCGTTCAAAGCAAGGTAGACAGTGAAGAAGTGTCATGGATGCTCTATTACTTGTTGGCACAAAGACAGTGGGCCAGGCCTAGCCCCTGTCGATAGGGTTGTGTGTTTGACGCTTTTAAATAAATAAATAAATGATTAATATAAATTAATAAAACGTAAAAATATTATTAACAATGTTATCTTTTACCCAGCAAAGACGGTCAGATCAGTAAACTATCCCAAAGCTAAGACTATTCAAAGTAGCCTAGGTAAGTGTTAAGATGTAAACTCATTAGGCTTACCTGCCATGGTGGGGTCCTAATTGCCCTCTAGAATGGTGATGTCCAGCAGTCAGATTCCAATTTTTATTTGTCGTTGAAATGTCACTCTCTTACACTGACCATGATGCTTACACTAAACTTCGGAGGGCTGCAGACTGGAGCCTCTTGTCTCATGAACTCTCGTGTCATCACACGGACGTGTACAACAGCAAGTCTACAGTGTCAAAAATGCAAATTTGCGATTTCTTGACACTCTTGCCACCAATAAATCAAACCGAGAGGAGAAGAAGAAGAAGAAGAAGAAGATGGCAGCGGCGTTACAGGTAAATTTCCAAAGAGGCCAGTTTTTTTTTACTATCCATTTAAAAATATATAACGGTTAAACTCTTATCTTTACAATTTTAACCATCCGGATAGTTTGTAACGTTGCATTTGAAACGTAAGATGATACTACGTGTCCCTCTTTATTTAAAGAAACGTTAAAGTTTACTGTTTTTTTTTAGCTAATACCTAACGTTATGTACTCTCTACAAAACTGCGTGCAGTGCAACTGTACATTTAAGAGCTGCATGCCAGGTATTCACACTGTGCTTTTAACAGAATTCAAATGTTCAAATGTTACTAAGTAAAATGACTTTGTGTCTGCAACAAAAAAAGAAATCTTAACACCATGCACATGAATATGCTTTTGTTTTGTTATTGCTATAGCCACAGGTTCTGTTGGACGTGGGAAGTTGGGAGAACTCCGGGGGATTTATTCTGAGGATCCCCACCCTGGATTTTGCAGCCAGTTCTGCCAGCTGCAGTCTGGATGTTTTGACTAAAGAAATAAAAAAAGCTGCATTCTTTAAAAGACTTGTTTTATTTATATATTTTATATATGTATTATATATTCTTTTCACACATCACAGGGAAATTGTTATGACAAGTGCTTATACTGTAGTGTGAATGTGTGTGCATGTATGTGTGCAAATGTGTGTGTCATCTAACACATAAACAGGACAAGCAGCAGTGCCAGGCAGATATCTACAGAGCCTGCAAGCTGAGACACACAATAACACTGAGGCAAGGCGAGGCAAGTTTATTTGTGTAGCACATTTCTTACAAAATGCAACTCAAAGTGCTTTACATTAAAAAAAAAAGATTTTAAGAAAGGACAACATGTAAAACCAACACAAAGTAACAGTACATTGAAGAGGGTTCAATAATATGTATAAAACAACTTTTCAACCAGGATTCCTAAAATACAATAGGAGAGGTCATGAGGGGCGGCACGGTGGTGTGGTGGTTAGCACTCTCGCCTCACAGCAAGAGGGTTGCTGGTTCAATCCCGGGCGTGGGAGCCCTTCTGTGTGGAGTTTGCATGTTCTCCCCGTGTCAGCGTGGGTTCTCTCCAGGCACTCCGGCTTCCTCCCACAGTCCAAAGACATGCAGATTGGGGACTAGATTAATTGGTAACTCTAAATTGTCCGTAGGTGTGAATGTGAGTGTGAATGGTTGTTTGTCTCTATGTGTCAGCCCTGTGATAGTCTGGCGACCTGTCCAGGGTGTACCCTGCCTCTCGCCCGATGTCAGCTGGGATAGGCTCCAGCCCCGCCGCGACCCTCAAGAGGATGAAGCGGTTAGAAGATGAATGAATGAATGAATGAGGTCATGAGACGAGAGGTTCCAGGCTGCAGTCCTGTGTTTAACACAGGAGAGGTCATGAGACGAGAGGTTCCAGGCTGCAGTCATGTGTTTAACACAGGAGAGGTCATGAGACGAGAGGCTCCAGGCTGCAGTCATATGCTTAAAACAACTTTTCTACCAGGAAACTCTACCAGGACTCCTAAAATACATTACAAAATACAGAGGTCACGTTACCACATGTTAAAAACGAATTGAACGGTTGTAACGGCTGTAAAAAAAAAAAAAAAAAAAGTGCATGGGACGGAGGGCACAGATACGGGAAATGCGGGGGACATGTCCCCTGTGCCCCCCCCCTCAAATTACGTCAGAGAGACACATTTTGTCATTAAGACTTACATTTTGTTTGAGCCCACGGACCCAAATAGTCTATATTTGTATATTTTGGTCTACGAAAGCAATGCTTTCCAGTCAGCATGAATTACAATAGGCCTACTGCAGATCATCACAACACAAACTCAGACAAACTGATTGGCAGCTCTGGTGGGGGTGGCCAGGCAGGGTGGCCAATCATATTCCAGGGGTAGCTGGTGCCAGCCCCAGCCACCCAGGTGGCCGCACCCCTGCCTGTTAGAGCAGAGAAACACTCTCTGACCCATTCTTTACACTTTTGCTTTTTAGTACAACGGATTAGCAGATAAATTGTGCACTTTTTGAAAAAAGCATGAAATTTACACCATAGTTAGTACATACCATAAGGTTTATTTTCAGATGTGGAGGGAAGTAAGATTTGACCTCTGAGGCCCGGGAACCAAACACAGTAGAAAAACATTTAAGGTGTCATTTCCAACTTAATTTAGGGTGCCCATTCAGTTTATGATTCTTTTGAAATCACCAGAATTCAAGAAAATGCATTTAGGTCAAAGTCATGGTCAAATTATGCAGACGGAGTGAGATAAAGGGTGCAAAAAGATGGTTTATTTCCAACATAATAACAGTAATGATAATGATCATTAAAAATGTATTTACTGGGGCGTCGGTGGCTTAGTGGTAGAGCAGGCACCCCATGTACAAGGCTGTTGCCGCAGCGGCCCAGGTTCAAGTCCAGCCTGTGGCCCTTTGCTGCATGTCATCCCCTCTCTCTCTCTTTCCCTTTCACACTTAACTGTCCTATCCATTAAAGGCAAAAAATGCCCCAAAAAAAAATCCTTAAAAAAAAAAAAAAATGTATTTACTTACAGTATTTCAGTAGGCCAACTATGCTTCTTATACTAAAACTTGCTTTGAAATCAGTAATAACACGTCTACATTTACATGCCAGCTATTAGCTCTCAAGCCTGTTTGATACCGGTGGCACAGAATTGAACTAGGCTACTTTGCTATTACCATAACCATTAATTCAGCTGTAGTCCTACTTCACACAAATTACCAAGCTGAACTCTCTAGAACATGCGCTGTTCAATCATTCAACTGACTTCAGCTCATGCATGTTCCAGACTGTCTTCTAGTTTAGCTAGCAGAATTATTTTTGATCAGTGCCCACCTTTTTTTTTTTTTTAACCACAGAAGCTAGCTAGCTAACTAACTAGGCAGACTCATTCCCGGCTACAATCAAATTCAATGTATTTGCATGTTAAGGCTTTACTCAAATATACTTATGTTGGCAGTGCTTCCCAAATGGCTCTTAGCGCTAAGGCGCTTCTTAAGAACGCCCTTAAGCCTCCCGTGAAAGAAAAACACATTTCCCAGATCGCTCTTAGCTTAAGAAGATCTTTTACTAAGAAGGAGTTGTAAGATCGAGCTGACCCACTCTTAACTGTCTTCTAAACGACCAAACGCTCACAGATCCAGCTGCGTCAGGCAAATTAATATTACACTAAGCAAGATGTTACAACAGTGCGCACCGTATATATTTTGATCTATATTATACTTCAGATTTATATTGTTTAGCATTAATTGGTGACAGAAAAGAACGAATTTCATTCTGCAGGGAAAGCGTGTCCTTACTGTGCATATGACAAGAAACGCTTTGAATCTTGAATCTCTATGTTTTATGAAGACCATATGTGCGCTCAAAGCTGTGGCACAAGTTACGCACCTAAATCTGGTGGAAGAAAAATAAGAACACGAAAAATAAGTATGAGGAATAACAAGTGTGTTCCTGTATGTGCTGTGCACATCAGACACACAAATAAAATAAATCATCATGACTATCATTTATCATAATTTGTCCGCACATATCCCACATCTGCATGCACATATGAGATTGTTTACTGCATCCAAAAATGTGTCAGGGCACAACAGAAACACATTCACCCACCAAACCTGCACCATTCAGATATCAGGCAACTGACAGGTGTAACTGAGCTCAGCTGGAACCCCATCAAGGGACGCTCCACCCTCTACTCTATATAAAGGCATTGCCACATCACACATGTGTGAGATACCATGGCTGCTTTACAGCATATTCTTGCTGCTAACCAACAGCATCGCCGTATACGAAGCCAAACCGTTTATGTAAATGCATTTGTGCGTCAGCACTTCAGCCCACTTGACATACTGTCATACCGGGCTGTCCAAATGAAGTCCCGGCTAAGATATAATGCCTCATCAACTAGTGTCTCTACACATCCGGAGGGCAACCCGGTGCAATTTGCCCTCAGCCCGGAGGTGCAGTGCCTGGCTGCACTGTGTTTTTACGCAGTGGGGAGCATCCTGGAGGTGGTGGGAGACGGCACCAGCCTCAGCAAGGTGTCTGTGATTTTTTGTTTAAATATAATATATTTCCTAATGATTCTCTTACCAAGACTACTTCTTATTTAGTTGTAGTCTTGTTTTCATCATTAAAATAGGTCATTAACAAATATTTATCGTCTTAGTTTTTCATTAGAATTATTAGAACACAAAGACACAGCAGCAGGGAATTAGTGCGCAAGGTAGCAGCGCTGTGGACAGCTCCTGTTAAGAGCTTCTTAAAGAGCGATCTTAAGAGCGATCCTAAGAAGGGCATTAAGAACGCATCTGGGAAACACTCATATCTTAGCGACCCTTCTTACCAAAGACGTTTCTTAACTTTGCTCTTAAGTCTTAAGATCGCTCTTAACTGGGAAACGCGGCCATTGTCTATACATAGTCAGTCAGTTTACCTGGTGGGATATTTATATCAGAAGTGCTCTCTGTCTCATCACTTGTGCATATTGTAGCCTACTCATCATGTTGCCTACTGACTACATCGCTACTGGCATTAGCTACTGATGCGCTAGAGGGCCATCTGCTGATAATGATGTGCTTAGCAGGAAAAAATAACCACACATCCCAGTAAATGATAACCAATTACTGAATAACACATGAGAGAAAAAAGTAATTGAAATATGTTTTGGGGTTCATTAAAAAAAATTTAAAAAAGAGAGGGAAATGTTTTGGGTTTTTTTAAAGCAAATTTTTACCTTCACCTTGACCTAAATGTATTTTTTTGAATTCCATTGATCTCAAAAGAATCATTAACTGAATGGGCAACCTAAACTTAGTTGGAAATGACACCTTAAATGTTATTCTACTATGTTTGGTTCCAAAATTAAGCATATTTGAATATTATTGGTGGCCATCTTGAATTTGACCTCTCCTGGGCCTCAGAGGTCAAATCTGACTTCCCTCCACATCTGAAAATAAACCTTATGGTATGTACTAACTATGGTAGAAATTTTATGCTTTTTTCAAAAAGTGCACAATTCCTCATAATTTGAGAGCTTATCCGCTGTACTATTGGTGTTTTGGGTTTTGGAAAGGCAAAAAATACATTAATGCTCTCTTGTTTTAGCTGCATCACCTGCCAAACTCGTTGTTTGTATACTACTCTGGCCCTTTTTATGCCTCTTCTGCTATCTACAAAGTCTTGTTAGGACATCCATAGCTACTCTGTAGTTAGATATCTTACACAGATCTTGTTAATTTCTTATAACCTTCGTTTCTGATATTTACAATTATCAATAATATGTGTAATTAAAAGAAATCCAGAGCTAAAATATTTCAAGTAAAATTCTGCACAACCAACACACACAACCAAATCGCAGAAATCTTAAATTTGAATTTCAACTCGTCTGAAAGAGAGATATCTGAAACAAATTCAAAAGGTGTTAGAGTGTCATTACATAATTTCTGCAGCCTATTTCTAGGTTCATTTGTACCTGTCACAATCTGAGAAAGAAGAATTTCAAATCTGAATTAAAATGTAATGAGATACATTTCAAATAAATGTTACAATAAATAAACT